>NW_009194612.1:3607-58874 GCF_000690835.1 Fulmarus glacialis | reverse complement strand
TAAAATATTTTTATTTTATTTTTTATTTATAATACATGTATATTACCGTATATCATTAATGTATTTTATATATTATATTTATGTTACTGTATTTTGTTTTTGTTTATAGTTTAGGGGTCAAATAACATACGTCTGTCTGCTTGTTCCTGCTCTAATATCTCTTCAAAAACAACCAAAACCCCATTTATAATCTTGTAAGATTCCAAAGTGCACAAAACTGTTGAAGGGGAACATCAGGTTAATAAAATTGAAAAGCAAATATGTGATGCCAGTTTTGCCTGAGCTGTGGTAAACTAGAACTGTATGGAAAAGGAGAATAGTTGCCTCCACTAAGCGTAGGAAAGAGCACATTAAACTGACGTCGTTGTTGTGCTGTTTTAAGCAGGAGAGAAGTCAGATGTATGCTTGCTTTGTAAAGCAAACTGGGTCTGTTGACAGTTGTAGGGATCTGCTTTCCAGAACAGGAGCTGCAGAGATCTTTGAAAAGGTGCCTCAGTATGTTTTTAACGAATGAGAAGAGTAAGAGACACTGAATAACTTCTTACTTTTCTCTTCCTTTTCTGTTTTAGAAGCAGAAAGATATGTTCAAAGTGGCTTATTCATCACAAGGAGCCAGCTCTTAGCACACTTTGCCCAACTAGATTACTGTTAGTCTTCAGGGTCTACACTCCCATAGGTCAACCTAGGCTAGGAATGCGGATTGTTTGAGGAGGAGACAGAACTGGGCTCTGTTCTGCTAAACTTGAACCCATGCAACAGATTACTCTGTGGATGAGGGGAGAGAGCTGATAATTTACCTATGCTTTAGCAATGCTTTTAGCGTATTCTCTCATAGTGTTCTTTTAGCCAAATTAGAGAGAGATGGACTGGATGGATGGACTACATAGTGAGGAATGCGGATTGTTTGAGGAGGAGACAGAACTGGGCTCTGTTCTGCTAAACTTGAACCCATGCAACAGATTACTCTGTGGATGAGGGGAGAGAGCTGATAATTTACCTATGCTTTAGCAATGCTTTTAGCGTATTCTCTCATAGTGTTCTTTTAGCCAAATTAGAGAGAGATGGACTGGATGGATGGACTACATAGTGAGTGGAAAACTGGTGTGACCACTTGGCTCAAAGAGTGGCAGTTCAAAGCCCAGGTACTAATAAAAATAGAGTAGTCTGATAAACTATCCTGGATTTCAGTAGTTTATTGAAAAGAAAATTCTGAGGTAATTTGTGAAATTTCAGTAGCTAAAATGGGCCATTGTGTGCACCGGCAGATATCATATGGGTAAAATGAGAACATCTATGAGAGAGGGAAGTGTCCTACCAGATGAAACTCAGCGTTGACAATACACAAGGCTATTGCAGTGGGTTGCACAGGTCCAACAGTCTCCTGAAGTATTTTAAAGTCATGAGTGAATCATTTAAGCTCAAGTGATGTGAAAGCAGAATCTATCTCTGCATAATCTGAGTAATCTTTGCAATCAAGACTTCATGGAGAATGTAATTATTTGCAAATAGATGTATATGTGCTGTCTGTGTGTTTAAAGAGAGTTTATACGATGGAAAACAGCTAAATTATCTTTTCTGCAGAAAGAATGAAGTTCTTGGCTAACTATTAAACTCTGGGGGGTTAAATAACCACCACAGGTCTTTTGAAATTACTGTTGAGCAATTTCAAAATCTTTCTGGTATTGTATTCAATTTTCCTTGGTAAAAATGGGAAGTGGTGCTCTAAGAAGTCTATTGGAGATCACGTTACAGTCCAATGCTGCTTCATTTGTAGTTATGAGAAGGCAGGCTAGAAAAGAGCAGAAAAGGAAATTCTCAGCATACCTTCCAGACCAGAATTTGCACCTCTACCCCTCCCAGAAAAAATGTGGGTTTTACCATTTCAGCTTTCCAGCAACTTTGCTTCAGGTTGATACAGTATGTGGAAAAAAATGTGTGTCTGTTTGTTTCTTCATTTTTGTTTTGTTTTTTCAACTTACCACCAGAGGAATTCAGAACACTAGAAATACAGGGAACTTTAAAAGTCTGTCACAATGACAAAAATTGGAGATTATGAAAAGCGGTAGAAGCAAAGAAGCAGCATTGCTTAGAGTGGAAGAGTTTTATTTGATGAGTAAGGCTGCATGCAGGTGTAGGCTTAGAGCCCAGTGGGAATTTAATGATTTACAGCCTGTCGGCATCTGCAGACAGACAGGAAGTAAATGGATTGTATATAAGTGCTTGCTTCAATGTTGGCTGGCTTCTCATTAGGCAAACTGCACCAGTTAGAAGCCAATACAAGCACAGATTTGGTTCTTGGTTTTCTTTATATTAATTTACTAGGCAGTAGTGTGACTAAGTTAAAAGATACCATAAAAATACAGAAGACAGTATATGCGCTTATGCCCTTTCTCTGTACACTTTTAATATTATTATGGTATTTAGCTTAGATTTTCATAATATGTTTCTTACTGCTCAATATTTTACCATCCAGATCCTTACCTAGATAAGTCAGCATAGCTCTGCATCTGGGCTATGGACTTTTGTACTACAGAAGAAAATATGGTTTCATTTATGCAAGTAGTTTGCTATGAGAAGCCTACCTGGCATGATAACTTTTTCAAGCTGAAGTCCTTCTCTGAAAAAGGAAATCTTCCTATTTTTCTGGGTTTTGTTCAGTGTTGGCGATTAAAAAAAACAGAGGGGAATTATTAGTGATCAGGAAAATAGGATGGGCTTTTAGACTTCTGACATCTGTCCAAGCTCTGCTGCTTGCTGTGAGATACTGACTTAATCACTTGCCATAAAGCTTTCAAAAGCAGGCATTGTTTTAAAGAGCCTCGCTCTCCAAGTGCTATGTTTGAGATGCTCCATGCCAAAGTTGCAAGTATTTTGTTTTAGTTGGAGCTACAACTGTTTTGCCACTGTAAACAGAGAGCTGAAGATTGGCTGTCAAAAATAGGTTAGAAAAAGCATTAGCCACTTCAGAAAAATATTGGCCATGTCTCAAATTTATCTATAAATTCAGTGCAATAGTTGAGGTGGGGATAACCTTTAATCCCTTTTCATCTGCATTTCTTTGGAAAATATTAACACAAAATACAAGTTGTCAAGTAATTTGCTAGGATGTTGTTTGGGGGGGGGGGCGGGGAAGCTAATGTACTGAACTTGAATCTGCCCTGCATGGTATAGCAATTTTTGAGGCCTAGTGTTGTTCATAAATTAATCATTCGCCAACATGTATGTTATGAGATAGAGAAGTTGAAAAAAACCTGTATTTCCTGTAAATTGTTCAACTGAGAGATTCCATCTAAATTTTTTTTTGTATTAATTTGGAATGATGGCATTAATGGTTGATATATTTTTTTATGTGTTTACTAATGTATGTAGCATTCTATTATTGCACAGTAGTGCAATACAGAAAGTATAAATTCTTTCCACTGATTTGTTTTAAAATACTTTATAAGGACTAGTAATTTGTTTGCATGTTTCCAAAAGGTTTGGGGTGGAGCCTCCTGGATTAATAAAGTTGGAAAAAGAGATTGAACAAGAGGAAACACTTTCAGCCCCCCTTCCATCTCCTTCACCGTCACCAACAAAGTCTCCTGGGAAAAAGAGCACAGGGAAACTGTTGGATGATGCTGTAAGTTGTGGGAGGAAGCTTCTTCTTATCTGACCCGTTCTGGTATGCACTTAACTTGCAAAGCATACAGAAGCCCGAGTTTAACATCTCACTGTATTTTAAAGATTTGCAGACTGATAGAGTTAATTTATTTTTGACCACAATTATTTATGCCTGAAGTTTGGAAAAAATGTCGCACTGTGTAGGAGATCTGCAGTTTAGCCTAGCTTTGTGTTTAGGGCCAAGTTCCCATCTTATTACTCTGTTTTCTTTTTCTGTTCACTTCTTATTCATCAACTCCCACTTGGCGTTTTGTCTGAGAAAGGACTGAGTCAGGACTAGGAGATTTGGCCCATATTGACTTGTACAGATTGTTAACAAACACTTCTAAGTTATCTCAGCCTAATTTTTATGCTGCTGTTCTGCATGTTTATCATGTGGTTTATCATTGTTAGAAAAAAAGTATCTTGCTTTGAATTTCGTTAAACTCTTTGCACTATACTGTAGTGCTATTTCTCTGTTGCAAATCCTAGAGGGGTTCATTTGAAACAGCTGGAATCAGATGAAAAGGACACATTTTGAGACCATGAAGAGGTTAAACTTGAAAAGTACAAATATATTCTATAAAAAGAAGCAGTTACTATAGTAACTGCTATATTACAAGGTAGATGTGCCACCTGGGAGTTACAAAGCACTTCTTGAAAAATCTGTGTGCCACTTTTTTGTTACAAAGAGCAGATGGAATATAATGTTTGTTCATTTTATTGAAATACTTCATACTATTTGATGCAAATAATTACATTTAACGTTTTTTTACATTTTGTATTTCTTCCTTAACTTTGCAAAAGCACTCACTTATGTTTCAACAGAATTGAGAAAGAACAGTTATGTGTAGAAGGAGGGTGGTGACTGCATATCTTGTAGGAACAGAACAGAGAGTATGAAGGTTGTCTCCAACCACCTTCTTTAATTTAGAAAGCAGTAGGGATAGAAACAGGATGGAATTCATCCAGCTAGATTCCTGACCTGCACTGCCCCAGACGCTCACACCATAAAATAGCAGCAGTGCTCATATAGTCCAGACACAAAATAAAATAGGATATAATTCTTCCTTCTGCTTCCTAATTTGATTTCCAAATTCCACTCAATAATACTTTTATGTCCTTCGGGATAGTAAGGTAATGGCAGCCTCAACAGCAGGATCAGCAGTGAAGGTCTCATTATCCTCTGTTTTACACCAGTATAAATCTGTTGGCTTTTGTTCTCCGCAGGCCTAAGATGGCTCTATTTTGCTTACACAGTTCAAAATAACCTTGAACCTGTTAGGTCCGGCTACTCTGGGTTTTTGCTTGCTTAGATGAACCCTGGTAGATGCAGCATAGTTCGCACTATCCATTTTCAGCTTCAAATTTCAAGAGCGTCTCCAGAGGTGATAACTGCCATAGGATATTATGTCAGAAATCCTTGATTATCGGGCGGCATTCAGAGGGCCATTACCAAATAGTCCTCTAAGCACAACCCCAGTCTTGGTACCACGTTCCAAGAGATAAAGGAATGCACCTTTTGCATCCTCAGCACCCTGCACTTGGATTTAAGTCATCGACCACTGACTTCATATAAGTTATTCCTGTTGTACACTGAGTATCTAAATAGTTTGATTCTCCAGAAATGGAGGCTAATACTCACCCTTTTGTTGATAATCACTGGAATAATTAATCTTAAAATAATTCAGTGATTGTACATTCAAACTGAGGACAGATCATCTGATACTTGAGAAATACTTTTTTGTGTGTAAAATATGTGTAGAGTTCCTCTGCTAAGTGTTATTTTAAAATGAATTTTTTTCACAAAAATATCATGCCCTGATTAAAAAAAAAACTAAGAATAATTATAAAAAAATTGTTCCACAAAGTAATGAAGTTACTCAGATAGCAACATTGAACAATTTCAAAAATAATTGGAAAGCCTTTAAATCGGACAACAGGGCTAGCTTCAAAAGCAGTTTTGCTCTCCATTCTAGTACGGAAACAATAACTGGTTAACTTTTAATTTCTTTCCGGTTTATTTAACATATTATAACTTTATTCTAAAAGCAGATCTGAAAGACATTTGTTGTACTTCAGAAGCCTTTCCTGTTTGAAGATAACCAAAATACCTATCAGAGTGCCATAGTTTTGCCCTGATTTTTTTTTTTTCCCTGAAACAGCTTAAGACTTTAATTTGTTACCTATTTTGAGAATATTCTTTCCCAGACCTCAGGCTGTTTTTACAGGCCTTGGTTTGGAAACTGGATTTGAAAAGGTCTTTGGAATATTATTTGAAGTGGACAAAACCTCTAGGAAGTTCCTCTGGCATTTTGCATTGTTTGATACTGACATACTAGGTCAGCATTCATCCAAGGAAACTTGGATGTATATGAAAATGCTGCACTTGTTATTGCTGTTCCGACGCAGTAGTGCGATTTGAATGTCAAATAACAGTTTCTCAACCAGATCTGCTCTTTTGGCCTTGATGGCTGTGCTACTTTTAAGATCACTGAAGAGTACAAAATATACTTTTACTAAACATTAATGACTTTGGTAGCACATGCAAAGCCAACTTTTCACAAGAGGCTGAAGTCAAGCTGATGCAGCTGATAAAAAGCAGGAAAGTAGTTTTCATCTGTATTTTCTCAGCCCTTATTGTTGGCAATGATAAAGTAGAGTACTCTTGAGGCCCCTTTAAATTACGCTTGATTGCACTAATGCCCTAAGGTGGAGATCATCAAAGTGTAGTTAGCAATACTGGGGAGCATCTTGGCATGGATTTGTGATTATGTCACAGTATTCTCTGTATACTTTTTTTAAGGTGTAAGTGCACTACTTGAAAGTGCCAAGTGAAGGTATTGGGCAGGGCCTTTTATTCATAAGCAAGATGCTTCTGTATTTATTATATTTATTTAGAAGGGAAAAATACATCATTATGACATCTTCATTTTGCCTGTCAGCTGTATTAGCACTTCGACAGTTGAGCTGATTCACCATAAAATACTGATAACACATCTACAAAAGTTTGATGCTGAACTCAAATTAACAAACTGTTTGACTTCAGTTAAACAGTGCAAATTTTATGTTGAACTGTGTGACACTCATCTCTATTTTTACCTCATCACAGCTGTAAAATCATTCTTGATAATGGAAGCGCTATAGTCTGGGATTACAGAAATACTAAGAAAATTAAGAAAAACTAAGAAAATATCATCAGTGAAGGCTTAGATTAGAGATATCGTCTTATGGCAAATGTCTTCTTGAATGTTTTGCTACATGTGCTGTTTCAAACAGTTTCTGTTAATAGCTTCCGTGTTTTTCAGGTTAAACACATTTCTGAAGATCCACCTTGTAAATGCCCTAATAAGTTCTGTGTGGAGCGTCTTTCACAAGGAAGATACAGAGTTGGAGAGAAGATCCTCTTTATTAGGGTAAAGGTTTTATTTTTTATTTTGTAGTGAATTGCTAATATCTGCTACCTTCCCCTTTGCAGATGATATCACTGATTAACAGGAGAAAATATTTTCTTACTAACCAGCACTGACTCATTTTTATGATGCTGTTGGGGAATAAATAAACTACAGTGGCTTAACTGACCCAAGGAATTATTAGCATGTGGTAGATCCTTCTAACTTTAGGTCATTGAATTTGGTCTGTCTTTGATCAATGGCAGCCAAAAGTCTTCACAAACAGAGATGATGACTTCCTCTCGGTTTGGTCTGAAAGAACATCCACTTCATTGAAACGGCCATTCTCCCACTTTGCTTTGACTGATAGTATTTGACAGGTCAGGAAACAGATCAAAGACTTTATGATCATTGAATTGCCAAGTCATGACTAAAACATATTGCTAAATTAGGGTGAGCAAAACGTTAATGTCCATAGTACTTCATTTGATTAACAGATATTTCCAAACCCAGTGTTGTATTTCAGACTTCGTATGTAGTGTATTATCTCCCAGAGCACAAAGTTAATTTTTAATATAAATATTTGCTAGCATTGGTATCTGGCTGAATTTAGCACAAATACACTATCCAAACTTAATTTTGATCCTCTTAATCTTCTCTATATATGCTTATGGTACTAATAATGAAAATATGCTAATTATTCTGTAGTAGTAGGTTAAGAATCTGATTCATGCTATGCTTCTTTCCATTTTCCTCTCCACGTGTATTATCCTTGAGTAATGACTTGACAAAATGATAGCTCTTGCTCTCAAATAACTGTTATTCCTATTTTGCTAAAGGCATACAACTGTGACCTGATAAAACTGAGGATTTAGCAGTTGTGAGAACAAAAGAAGTCAGAGGGACTCCTTCCCGTCTGTAGAAGTCAAGTTCCTAGTTCAACAAAACACCAGAGTACTTGCGCAGTCATAAACTTACGGTTAGCTTACAACGAAGTCAAATTTAGATAAGGATTTAGGTTTCCTCATGTGTATAAGGTTGAGAACATGTTTAAGTTCTGTGCTGAATAGGGATTGAGAACTACCAATTAATTCAGTAATAGCTCAGAAGGAAGAAGAAATACAGGATTTGTCACAGATAGTTAGAGATTTAACATGCTAGTATAAAGGATTAATAGCTTTTCTGTTTCATAGCCAGTGAGACTTTTTTTTAATTCTGCAGTATTTTTAGGTATTAGCTTTATTACTAGCTTCTAACAATTTTGAAGAAGGTAATGTTCGTTAACCAAAGATCCCGGTAATCTGGCACAGTTTAACACTTATGTTTTCTTCCTTTTGATTTTAATTTCAAATAACAATATCAAAGTATTTTTAATCTTCTAGTTTTGATAAACTAAGTTTTTCTGCCAGAATGGTGAGTGTCAAATTCCCTTTTGCTGGCTTTTCTTATTGTGCAATCTAGTCCAAGTCAGATTTCATTCCAAGTTTGCAAACAAAACACCCTTTTCATATCACGCTACCACATTCCAAGCTGAATTGTTCCAAAAAAAACCAGTAATATAGATTAGACATTAAACTGCAGCATTAGAAATCATTCCTACAACACTGATATTAATGGAAACTTGCCATAAACTTCAGTGGGAGCAAGCCCATATTCCTAGGTTTTAAAAGTCAGTTGTCTTTTGGTTTTGGTTAGTTTGAATCTCATTTTGGAACGCTTCACTGGATCACAGTAAGTTTTTACTCTTCATTCTACATGTTCTTATTGTGTACATAAGTAGATTTATTAGCCGTTCTTTGAAATCCTTTGAACGCTTGTGAGAAAACACATTTGAAATGCATAGCTGACTTTTAATTTTGTTGATATTTGGCACCCTATTTGATGCCGCTGAGGTAGTTCCTCCTATGTTTTATGTTCTTTATACAGCATGACACAACCAGATATATGCCATTGTTTATAACCCAACGTGCTCCAGTTGAATTGAGATTGAAAGTTTCATTGTTTTAAGTTGGCTTAGTCTACCCATTACTTTCTCTATTAGCTTTCTCCAGTAACCTATATAGGACTTAAAATCTCTATAGTTTCAGTGATGCTAAAGTATGCCGTGTGATAAAACTTTACAAGAGCTAAGTTTAAGGTGGGGTTAACACCTATTAATTGATGGTTAAGATTTTTATTTTTTCAGAAATTATGTAATAATATTATAACCGTAACAAATCTATTTTATTCTAGTTCTATAAGTTCTCTTAAAAAAAAAAAAAAGAAAAAAAAAAAAAAAAAAGAGAGAGAGAAAAGAGGAAGTGTCCAAGTCCCTCTTTTTGTTAATTTATATCTGGATATGAAACAAGTGAAAAAGGAACAGCAAAGAAAAATAAAACCTGGCAGAACATAGAATTAATGCAAAATATCACACCAAAAATTACACATGTCAATTTAAAGCAATTTTAAGGAAAAAAACCTTTGGAATATGTAGCAAAATGCAGGGGGGACAGTCCTTCAGAATTTCTCTTGTGTCGTAGTAACTTCTTAAGGTAATGGTCCCATTAAAATTACTTGAATAAAGATTTTTTTTTTTTTTTTTCAACATGGAAAAATGTTTATATTTGAGATGAAAATAAGCTATGGGAATCCATGAAGTAATGGAAATGATGAAAATCCATGAAAATGTTAAGTCCCTTAAGTCTGCTGATAAAAATGTGTGTCACAAAAGTAGTTCTTTACACATAAGTAGTTCTGTAATGCATAAACTGAACATGATTACCATAATGCTGCGCTGGCTAGATGCTAAAAATCTATTTTCAATAAAAATTTATCTGCTCGTGAATTCTTTTTCCTTCCTGCCATATAGGAATGAAAGAGTCTAAATTCCACTTACAGAAAAATGATGGAAGACATGTTTTACAATAATGGATTGTGTTAATAACTTGAAGTAAATTAAATGGCTAGCTTATTTAAAACTGAAACATTGGTTTACAATTAGTGTGATCTCCATATGTGTGCCATACACATCAATTATTTGCCTATTCACTCGTAGATCCTACCGTTATGCAATGAAGTGGTTTAGGGAACAAGCCTTTGTCTTTCAAAGCAGAACTGAATTAATAAGCCTATTTTTAAAAATAAAGAATAACAAGTCGTGAAAACTTACCTTGCACAAATGCATGTTTTATAACTTGGAAAAAAGGCACAGAGTTTGAAGTGCTTATTTCTTGCAGAAGGCAGTAAAGGAGTTATTTGGCTTAATAGAGATTTTTATAGTAAGAAATGTCAGTCAGGCCTTAAAAAAAAAAGGTAGTTTTTTTTAACAATTTCAGTGGCAAATATTCTTATTTCAGGTTATCTTGTGTTTATTACATTGTATATGCATAAGAATGTACACTTTCCACATACTAGCAAGCTTCTCTCAGAAAGATCTGTCCTGTTGGTCCATACCCATAATAACATTCAAATTGTTGGGTTCTGCACAATGGAAAAATGATTTCTTTGTGCAGCTGGAGTCAGATTAGATGATATAATGGGTCCTGGCCTTAAAGCCTATCATTTTTCCTATAACTTATAGGTGTTCTCTACCTTGCAGACCAGATGATAGGCATGTGATTGCTCTTATACTTTTAATCATTAATGTCACTTAGCATTATTTTGCTATAGTAATAATAAAATGTTTGTTTAATACTAGCTTCCTCTGAATCCCAGGAAATTAAAGGCATTATTTGCCTGCTACAGCACCTGTGTAGAAACTTTGTTTTGGGATTCACTACCAAAATATGTGTGTGTATATGTGTGTGTAATATATATGTGTATATATATAAAAATCACTCTGCAGACAGTCTGGTGTACGCTATTGCCTCTTCCTGGTGAGAAAAATGTACTCGTGTATAAATACGGAAGCATGCTTTACTCCAAACCATCCAGGTAAGGATGATATACCATCTAAGAACTGGAAGTAAGTAAAAATGGAAAGCAGATTGATTATACAGTTCTCAAGACTCAAATGTCTTGTTCTGCTTTTCCAATCCAAGTACATAAATCGTACTCATAGTGTTTGCTTGGTGTGCTTCTGTGTTTTGGTTTTTCTTCAGCATCATTTACCTGGCTTTTATTGTCTTCCTTATTCCAAGGATTTTTACAGTTTTTCTGCTTTTCTCAGGCCCATTCACTTCTAGTCTACAAAATAGTTTACCTTTTTAGCACTGAAATTCCTTCCCTAGAGCTTTATCCATATCAAATACCTTTCAGGGATGTTTAAAATGTCAAAAACATAGGCAGACCAGGAGTTTTAATTGAACTAACTCCAAAGGAGATGTAGCGGGATGCCTGGGAGTCATCTTGCGAATGAATTCTGAAAACACATCTAGGGCCACCGGACAGTGATAGTCATTGGCCTCCTTTTTGGGCTTCTAATCTCAGCCTCCTCATGCTTATAGACAAACATACTAATTCTCAATGCTAGACTGCAAAAGACTCAGGGAAAGGCATGTCTAAAGTCCAACCCTAATTTATGTCCCAGATAGAAGGTTTTTTTGGAGACCTTCCAGCAGTGGGTGGCTGGACACTTTTACTATCTGCCAATTCCTCTCCAACTGCTTTACGCTCACAGAGTAGTTGGCACATTTCAGTTCTACTTGTGCTAGTGAAGGTGGAATTCTTCTCAACCTTCTCAGGTTTCGGTTTTGGTTTTTGTTTTAAAAATCCTTAAAGGACTGGTAAAATTTAGTCCACAAGATTCAAAAGCTCTTGGACAAACAGTGATACTGAACATGTGTCAGTGGGGTGACAGCAGTCCAGTGCTGCCTATAGGACGGGCGGTCAGGAAATCTCTTTTCTTCTTTACTCTGCCATTAATCTGTTGAGTGACATTAGGCAGACCCTTGCTCTCCCCCAACTTGCTTGCTTGTTCTCACAGTTACACTTTCTCTCCTGCTTCTCCCTTTTTTTCTTTTTTTTTTTTTTTTTTTTTTTCCCCTTCCTGCCTTGAGCCTTTCTTGTTCAGGCCTAGCAGCCTTCATGGAGCAGAAGGCCAGACATCTCTGTTTGCAGCGTACTTGACGATGCTGTGTTTGCACTGAACGCGAGCAGTTACAGTTCCACTGTCTGGTTCTGTGAAGAAGACTTGACATTTCTAGTTAAATGGTTGACAGACTTTCACTGAGGGTTAGTCAAACCCATAAAGTAGTAGAAATTAAATAATTTTTTTTTCCCCCTCTTAATTTAATTTCCTGTATTTTTTCCTCAACATGCTGCTTTTGCGTGGCCATTCATGTTAATTTAGTGTCTAGAACTTGCATGTGTTGGGGATAGTTTGGAATACATATTGTGAGCAAAAATGCTTTAAAGGATTCATTGTAAACTTCTTTAGAAAAAAGCTGTGTAAGTCAAATTCTTAGCTGCTAATTTAATGGAAAAGTGATGGAGTTACTCCTTTTTACTTTCACTCAAATGGTATTCTCATTAGTCTTGGTTGAAAATGTTTTGACAGAATGTATCTCCAGTGCAATACTCTGATTCAGTGGAACTGACAGGCTGTGTAATAGCTTAGCAGTTTTTCTCACTAACTTAGACCTGTTTGCCTTAGTGAACTCCTTCTGTAGACAATTAAATATTGTGCTGTCTTTAATTCCCAGTGTCTCCCTCTATGCAATATTGCTCAATGAGAACTCCACTTGGATGTTTGAAAAAATCTTTAGCAAATCATATTGTGCTTTTCTAAGATATAATGCGTCTTCAAGAAGTGTCACGTTCTACTTCTTGCAATGACTAATGCACCTGCAGTAATTTCCTGCCAAGGTCTTTATAATTTAGGCTCCCAGAGTCGAAGTTATAACAATATAAGGTTCCCTGTATTCAGTGGAAAGAGAAATCTCCCTCAGGAGGTGGCTCAGAACAGGAGACCAGGGTAGGGTATTCTGAAGCTATACGTGTAATATCTTTGAAAGCACCAGCCAAATATTCAACTGACTTTCTTAGCAATGTGATTCAGGCTTGGTGCGCACTTAATGCAGCCAGTGCCTGCAAGAGCTGAAGATGGCAAAGCGAGACCTCCCTGGGTGCCAGTTTCCTCTCTGGCAGGTATGTGCCAGGGTAAAATCGCCCTGCACGCCAGTATCAGCAATGTGGTTTTCTGTGTGGTAACTAATTACACAAAAAATTTCTCAATACTTTAAAGGTAAATAAAGATGAGTAACGAAGCTAGATAAATATGTATTATAGATCTTATTATTTCAGGCTTTTTTTTTTCCTTAGAATGCTGAGAATACAAAAATAGACCAAATTCTGTAAGTCTGCTCCTGTTTGCCCCACTTCCCCCCCGCCCCCTTTTTTTTTTCCTGCTCCTCTGACTCCTTTTATATGAAAGGTACTGGATCAGCATCTGCAAGAGCACACATAGACTGCTAATCCACTCCATCATTAGTCTACAGACAAAAATTACTTTGCAAAATGAAAAAGCCTTTATAGTTTATTATTGAGAACTACAGAGTGGGTCCCAGAAGGTTATATTGAAAGTGTTAATGGGAAAAGTATTTCCTTTTTTGTTCAGTTATTTTCTTGTTGTGGTTCTGTTTCATAGATTAATAATTTTGTAAGAATCCATTTTACACTTCCTAGACATTAATACATTTCACGTTAAAGATGAGAGAGCAGTTAATGCTTGCAGTTTGGAACTAGTAAGCCTGATGCATTAGAACAGGAGATGCAGCTATTTGTGGTGTTGCTCTTTAAGGAGGATAGCACCAAGCTTTGCATTTTCTTATTTAAACCTCTTCCTTGGTGAGGTGAAAAGGTCTTGTATGACAGTAATGTAAATAATATTTAACACAGTTCAAGGTGAGCACATCTATCTTTTATAGGATGATGCTGCAATGTTTTATGGGGTGAATTAAAGTTGATACTCTTCACTGTAGCTTTAGATAATTAGTATACAGTGCTAATTAAAAAGAAAAAAAACCCTGATTCTGTGTTGTGATATACTTTGTGTACAGTGTACTTTTCCACTATAAACATAACTCATGCTACCATCTAGAGAAATGACAATAAGTGAGGCTTATGTGGTGACATCAGTAAACCAAAGTTTCTGCACTGTTCATCAGAGATTCTCATTGAACATTTGGGATTCAGGCATAAAAGTACATCGATTATCTACTGCAGTATTCTTTGGCTTTAGGGTACTTAAAGAACTTGTAGCTTACATGGGAATTTCCAGCTGGGCTTTATATCTTCACTCAGGAATGATGGTCCTACGTAGAACTGAATTGGCCATGATTTAACAAAAATGGTATGTAGGCTTTTTAAATATTTAATACAATGTGGTTTGGCCTGTCCATTCCTGAAATAACAGGAAAAAGTTAAAGTGCATTTTAAAGTGTTGTATTTCTTTGTCATTCTCTTATCAGTGTGAAAACAATGGTTTTCCTTCCTGTTGCATCCAGTTACACTTTGTATGCATTCATGTTGTTCACTAAAAACTGTATCTACTATATTTTATTTTGAAGTTAAGCTCCATCGCACCTCTGTGGCAACATGCAAGATGCGTGTAAAGTACTTTTTACCATAAATAAAGGCAGCAGGATTTTATCCCATGTGTTTATTGATGAGTTTGTCCTCTGTGCTGCCTTCTAATTCCGACCAGTAGAAAAGCAGTAAATGCTCTATTTCCAAATCCTCTTTATCATGTTGAAATACAGTATTTTAATGAGAGTGTTCATGACTTGCATACCAATGAATTTATCAACCAGTATGTTCCACTAGGATGGTTTTTTTTCTAGCAGAGGTTGTGAGATGCCCACTCTTCCTAAAGAGACTAGGGGGAAGTTGAGGTTTTATTTTTGGGTTTTGTTCTCTTAAAAAATTTCTTATTGTTTTTAGAATCTGTGACCTGGTTTCATCTCACCTAGGTTTGATGCCCACAGGGTTGTTTTCAGTGGAGAGGAACACTTAACTCCTCTCTATTTCTATTATGTTGGTTAACTGGATTGTTAATCAACTTCCAGAATTACATGGCATATTATATTATTTATCTCTTAGATTAAAAAAGTAAACTGTCCATTTGAGATATTCTTTGTTCTAAATTTTTTTTACATTGATTTTTCAAGATTCTATCTTGAGATGTTATGTTCCAACTTTAAAAGAAAACAAAACTTCAGCTGCATCTGTGTGAGTCAATAGGAATTGATTTCTCTTTCAAAACCCCAAAAAAGTACTTAGCAAGAATTTTTTTTTTTTTGGTGGATAATGGATAAAACAATAAGATATTTATCTGTAATAGTTATGCCCTTGAATTATTTATTAACCTGTATACAGGCCTGTGAAAAAACGTGATAATTTAGTGGGTCTGTCTCATACATGCAATAGGCAAGAATTTTTTTTTTTTTGGTGGATAATGGATAAAACAATAAGATATTTATCTGTAATAGTTATGCCCTTGAATTATTTATTAACCTGTCTACAGGCCTGTGAAAAACGTGATAATTTAGTGGGTCTGTCTTATATATGCAATAGCTTAGAAAGCATACTTTCAGGATATATTGAACCAGTGCAGATTTTTAGATTTCCTGTAATTACAATGTAATAAATTTTTCCTTTGAAATGTAATTTGCTGTTAATAATTTAGCACAGTATTAATAGTTAATTTTACTTCATGTTTTAAAACTCATTTGCTAATTTAGTCATTCAAAAAACTGGTTGGTAAATGTTCTTGCTTACAGTAAAAGAAAATTAAGGAAAGAGGTTTTGAGGTTGTGTGCACTCAAATTTGATTGTATATTTTGGTCTCATGATAACAACTTGCTTATTCAAGCTTCTTTGTGCTGAACACATATAAAATTTAGTTTATGATCAAAATACATGAACAGATTAAAATACAGCTTTTACTAGTTCTCCACGCGTAACTGTCAGACCCTAGACTAGACTGTATCAGTTACTGTCTCTGCTTTTTGAACGTGTGATCTCTTTGTATGTCACAAATGGAAATAGTTGCAGCAAATGACTACCCCAGTTCACATGGTACCAAAATTACGCTTCCGTGGCTGCTGTTCACATCAATAGAAATTGCAAATGCTCAGCCAAGGTCAACATTTGAGCCTGACTTTATTTTATGTGTTTTTGTTCAATTTCTTCTTGGCCTTAGAAGTAGCATTTTTGAGTTCAAATCCACTTATGTGCTTTGTGCATTAATTAATGAATTTTCACAGAAGTTAT
The DNA here is from genome assembly GCF_000690835.1 of Fulmarus glacialis. Classification (NCBI taxonomy): domain Eukaryota; kingdom Metazoa; phylum Chordata; class Aves; order Procellariiformes; family Procellariidae; genus Fulmarus; species Fulmarus glacialis. Next base: position 42,648 of record NW_009194612.1, on the reverse strand, counting down.
TTTCTACATAGCTTTACTCCTTTAGCAATGGAACATTAAAAAGGCTATAATTACCTCCTTTTTGCCTTTATGAAAATCTTATTAATTATCACATGAACACTACAGAGTAAGTTAAGGAGACAGATGTAAGTTGGTAGACAAACACTGAAGTCAGTGGTAGCCCACAAAAGCCAAGGGATAAAATTTCTAGCTTCTCCAAATGTGGAATTTGGAATTAAAACTGGATATGAAGTTCTATTAAAACATATACCCAGTACCATTATGTAACCTTTTCTGAAAACAACATTGTCTTCTTTACTTAAGTCCAGAAGTGATTGTCGTGCAGTAATGAACTATTTCATTGAGAGATAGCTGTATATGAAAATGAATTTTACCATATATTTTGATTTTTAAAATGGTGAACACACAAACTTCTAAAACTTTTTTAACCATTTTTTTAAAAATCATCTTGTTTTGCAAATCTCATTGAGACCTAATCTGTAAAACTGATCTAAAACTTTTGAAAAAATGTTGTGCGTGTTTTAATGGAAGATTAGGAACATCTCTCCTGTTCTTTTTTTGTCATTAATTTTTGAAATTCAGAGCAAAACAAGAAAAATCTGTTGCTCTGAGGAAGTATTAAATACAGCAAACATTTTCTTTGGCAAAGATTAGTAAACTCTGGAGATCCCAGACTCAACTATTTATCTGAAGGGTATTTTCCAAAAAACAGCAACTATTAAACTGAAGACTAGATATAGGTTGTTCCTTAAGTCATAAGTCAGCATCAGTTGATTCAGACTGCTTTGTGTTGTGCTATCACGCCTTGTTTTCAACTCGCCAGAAATGGATTTACCTTAAGGTTTAAAAAACAACCCAAAAAACCTCACCATACCAGATCATTAAAACTGTAGTATTTTATCAAGTTAGTATTTCAATCATGGCAACAGATGCTGAAATACTTTACTCGTTATTAACACTCCATTCAGATAAACACATGCTGAAATCATAACTGATTAGATCATTTTAAGTTCTGCTATCAAATATATGCCTTTTGTTTGCTCAGCTGGATACAACCCTATTTGCACTTTTTAAAAGTCAAAAGAGAGCTAGAACCATTGCCCTAAACATGCCACTTACTGTTAGTTATCAAGTTGTGATTGCTTTTATAAAGGAACTAAGTAATTTTTTAATTTGCATTAAGATCTTCTTTTAAACTCTACCACAATACAGCATAGGGAAAAGGAGCTGCTTCCTCTGCTGTATTTACGCCTAAAGCATTTGACAGTCTGGCTTTTCTCATATCATCTTAAACATGTGACCATCTTAAATATAATAAGGTTCCTGTGAAGTTAAGAGAAATTATTTATTCGTAAGGAGATGTGTTTATAACTATTTGTCAAATGCATAGCCATAATAAATTCTGTCTCATTTGAAGGAAGATTTAACAATCTCAAAGACTGTCTAAATATAAAGGAAGTGGGTTTGTGCCTCAGTCTCTAAGTTTTACACATGTTAGGCTACCTGTGCTTTGTGTAATGGAACTGGTTTCTACCTCAGCTGTGTTCTGCCCCAGCAGCCCCCAATCTGAAACCTTTCCTTTCCCTGAATTTTTAATTTTTCTTTTTTCTTTTGAATGAGATGAAGGTATAATCCTTGATCTCTACGCATCTGAATTTCAGCCTTGATCCCAGACACAACTTGGAATCTTGCTATTAGAGCAATGATGTATTTAAGTAAGTGTGCTTGATGCAAATGGTTCTGGTGTGGCAGGGAGGCGCAAAGACATGACATGTGGCCGGGGCCTTTTGGCTTAGCAACTGACAGCTTCCTTGTCCCCTTCTACCAGTGTTATTTTACGTGGAGCATATTAATAGACGACTTAAAGATGACCCAGCTAAGTCACAAACTGAGAGTGTCTATTATAATTTATTTTTTAAACTGACACAGATATTTTTAACACTTTGATACCATTATGCTCTCATACATTGCTTTCCATAGAAGACATTTGAGCTCAGGTTAACTGATACGATATACAGTATGGCTTCAGGTGCCAAAATTGCTCCTTGTTTCCTTCAAGGGAACACATTCAAAAAAGTTAAAATTGTAGTAATCTTTTAACAGCTCAGGTTTCTCTTTCAATATTGGACCTGGGAAATATCTTGCCATTAGCTAGCCTGTTACCCAACCAGTTAAACTAATATACTTCACTTAGTTTCAAACAATGTAGTTGATCATAATATTTGAATATTGTTTTGAAAAGTAAACTGAATTCTTTTAACTATATGATAGGATTTTAAAATTTCTAACCTAAAAAGTTTCCCAGTCAAAAATTTCCTAAGTTTATCTTGCTGCCACTTCTTTTTATTTTTATTACCTGATCATCAGGACAATGATCTGTATTGTTTCATTTCTTCATCTGTCTTCACTGTATTAGGCAAGATTTTTTTTTTTTTTTTAAACACCAAACAAAAGCAGCCAATATTTCTGTGGAACCTGACTGACTTGCTGAGGACCTGATTCATAATGCTTCCAACTGTATTGCCCTTTTAGACAGTCTTACAAAACTACTGATGTTTTCATATTCTGTTTCCTGGCTTGGGTTTGGGTCCCATCCTCCATGTATTTAAATCTTGTTTTAAATCCCAGTAAGGAGTATCTTAGTGAAACAGTCATGAAGAGTAGCGCTTGGATGAAGCTGACCCTTGGTAAGGTTGCCCACACAACTGAAAGGAATCACTTGGTTCCCTGGATACTCAAAAGTCAGGTGGAGAATAAGCTGGCCCGAGTCCACAACAAAGTCTTCCACAATTACTTTTATTGCTATTTCCTTGTCATTCTAGGTTAGTAAGCACTGTCCAACACATTAAGATGGATGTTGCTGAGATCCCACAGTGTTATGATGTAAGAACCAGCAGGCAGGTGAACTGAAATTAGAAGAAAGGAATAACACATTTAAAAGTTATACAACTTCAACATAGATCAGTAAAATTCAACATCGAAAGCATGGAAAAAGTGAGTCTACAAAAGATTCTTATGTGGGGGAAAAAGTAAAATCCAGCATAAATCCATCAGGATTATCAGTATTCCTGGTCTGATACTCTGCTAGCTGGCTGAGATTTATCAAGGAAGTAGGGAAGGAAAGGTACAAGTGGAATGTTTTAGTTAGGCAAATGTAAACATAAAGTGAGCAAAAGCAACTCCCATTTTCCCTTTTTGTTAGTATAAAATTTTCAAACTGTTTTGTTTAGCTTTTTAACATGCTTCTTCTGTCCTAGGAAGAATTTTCAATGTGGAAACCAAAACGGATATTCGCGAAACTTGTTGCAAAACTCATATTATGTCAGTGGATTTTTCTAACCAAACATTGATTACACCATCTTTAATTGCCTAATCTAATTTTGCTGTATATGGGAAAGCATAGCGAAAATTAAAAAGTGCAACATGTTGATTTTGGGCTGCCTAAGTGTTCCTGGCTGGCACAGCCGCCTGTTAAATACCAACAGGTTATAATTTCCACTTGTAAATAAGGTCAATTTCTCTCTTTCAGCATGATTAGAAGAGTGTCCATTTTCTGTCCTCCATCAAATGTATTTCCAGTCTGTTCCCTGTTCAAATGCACAAAAAATGGAGTGAAAGCCAATGGCATCTGCGAGTGGGAAGTAAAATTAATGCCTAAAAGTAAACTCCAAGCCAGTTTACAGCTTGAGCTAAAAAACCCAAACACACACACCCCCCACACACCTCCTGATGTCAAGGCATAGTTACTATTATGACTTCTTCTCTGTATACATGTGAGACAGACATCTATTACAAAGAACATAAGGATAATCCCGGATGGCCTAAAAAACCTTCTTTGCAAAAAGTATGTATTTTAAATATCAATATTCTGTTGTGTCTAAGGTGTAAGAACCACAGTGGCATTCAGAATTCTGTGTAAAACCTTCTAACCAGAGTCATATAAATTGGGTAAAATGACAGGCTGGCGTTTTCGTTAAACCAGGTTTTCAGAAATGACTGTGCTGTTTGTGCTAATTTCTTCGTTCATGTTACTTAACTACTTCCCCGTGATTTACTGAGGGGCAAGAGGGAGAAGGAGTCATTTGGCGTTTCATAAGGGCACAAAGAACCCTGTTTCTGTTTCCTTCCCTCCTCCCTGCCCCAGTCTCTCGAAGTATATATATTAGCAAGCCAAAGAATGATATCATGGCGCTTTCGTGCTGAAAGTGTACATTGTTCTCAAGTCTCCCTCCTTCTCTTGAGTCTGCTTTGGTAGAGTGGCAGGGGGAGCGGGGGGAGTGTTTAAATTAAATATAGTGTTTGCAAAAGATGCTATAGAAAGTCCTACATAAAACAGCTCTGAGCATAAGCCCTGATTTTGAAGGAGTCAGTGAAAGTGTGGTCTGCATGTATTGATAATTGTGTTTCGTTATCTTGCAGAGTCAGGTATAATGTAGCTAATTTGCTTAGGGTTACTGTCTTACTGGCCTAACTTTAGAACACATTTTCCAACTAAGGAAAAGCAATAGCAAAGTACGTGGGGGGGGGGGCCTTGTTTGTTTGTTTTGGATTTTTTTTAATCAGATATTGTAATTTAAGTATTCAGTCTTGACCTAGCCTCGATTCTCTTGCAAGCAGTGAAAAAAAAAAAACAACCCACACCTCTGTGGATCTCAGTGCTTCAGAAAATCCCATCAGTACAAAAAAGCTAGTACGTATAAGTAAGCTGCCAGTGGGTTAGGAGCACCTGAATATGTATAGAACAGTAGGGAAAAGACCTTTTGTTAAATGTGCTAAGCATCCAGATTCTTTCTTTCAGCTAGTGAAAAGCATTGCGAAATGTCCTTAACATACTGACTAGGCTTGTGATACTGCTTTTTTAACTCCTCTGTCTTTTCTCTACTGTGGTTTCAATTTTGTCCAAAAAACTGGCCTGAGGGTTAAGCCAGATGAGATGCCTTCAAGCTCAAAGCTTTATACTGTGTAATATGGTGTCTGTGGTATGAGATCTTTGCTGTAGGAAATATGGAGATCAAGTGTTTGATCCGGGTCTGGCAATGTATCTGTATCTGTTTCAAAGGTTGGTCAATGAATTCTTCTGTGAAGCCAAGAGTCTGGCTGCATTTGGCTTAGAGCCATCAAGTAATTTTTTGCAGATTCTAGTGAATATTAATATATTGACATTTAATACTTCAGGAATTGTTATATAATATCCCCATTTTGCTAATACTGAAGTAAAGAGTCCAATACAAAAATAAGACTATACTGGTGATGAGAAATGATGTTGACATGAAAATAGAAATTACATTTTCACACTGTCATCTTCACAAGAGTAATTCATTCATGTTTCTTGGCTGTTAAAAATTCATAGTACCTGCTTAGGAGATGTTTTGTGCAGAAAATAATATGGGAAGAATTTCTCAGAACTGCTTAGCATTAGCAGTGCTAGTCTAAGGGGAAGATCTCTGAAGCTTTGTCTCTGTCTAGGGCTACTGCTTGGGGTTATCCGTGAACATGTAAGAAGTTAAAACCAACAGTCTTATCCTAACAATTAGTTTCCACTTTCCAGATTAACCTCATAACAAAACCTGCTTTAAAAGCAAAGTCTTTTTAGAATGAAAGCTAAAATTAGCTTAATAGATTCTCCAGCCTGAAGAAGCTTTGTTTTACAACACATGATTCTCTGGCTTTAGTCATAATACAGAAGTGGAAAAAAATGTTATGAAAATATTTTATAAACCAGTTGACCTACCACCCGAATACATATGTTTGCATTTAGGAACTCTCATCTGCTTTGTACACCATGTTACCTGGCCACAGTGTACTTTGTATATTTTATGTGAGAGTGTGTGTGTGTGCGCGCGCGTACACACCTACACATGGGTGTGTACAAACACACACGTGCCACACTCTTTTGTCAGTGAAACCATAGTCCTCTGACTAAAATTTATATGATGTCAGCTCAACATACATCAAAGAGCGGTAGTATTGAGCTGATGGTTTGATTTACTGAACAATGACTGGAGTTCAGATTAAAGCGTAAGGCAGACACTGATCTGGAACTGCATGTCAGACTGCAGCTTCACTTACCATGTGCACACTTACACGTGCTCCCAGGTGTAATTCCTGTGTCAGCTGGGTGGTTCTGTGTTTCCATTCTGTGCTGTACTTTGCTGGTAGCTGTACAGGCAGTGGTGAACTTTGTAAGATAAAGGATGAGAAGACAAATCAGTTCAAATCCAGAAATACTTTCCTGCCTTTTCTTGGTGCTTGAAATTCACCACTCCGTCTCCAATGTTTACCACCGATTTTTAGTTATTCCCCCACTCTCCCAAGTTTAGATATTTTCCTTCTGAGAAATAGCTCATTACCTACCCTAAAGACATACATACTGCCCTAACTGCTCCACAAAATGCCTATGGCTTCAAGCAAGTTCAGGCTAGCTGACCTTCTGCATCTACACATAAGCTGGTCATCTAAATGCACTGAATGTAGCCTAAATGACCTGAGTGTAGCCCCCTCCTTTTGGTGTCATCTAACCCTGCCAAATTCCCATCTTGAAGAGCAATCTGTGAAATTGCATGTTTTGATTTTTATTTTTTTTTCTCTCCTTCACTTCAGTATGTCTTTTTAAATATTTTACAGTATTCAAGACAGTGACATTCAATCATCTGCTTTATTTGCCATTTTGGGATATATATTATCTGGGTGTTTGTTAGATACCCAGGGTGAATTAAAAGGGAGAACTGTGCCCTTTAAATATTGTAAATGTAAGAAGGGAATGTTGATTAAATCTTCTCTGTTTTGGCCCTGAATTGGAAATATTTATGTCTATATGCTACTTTCTAATCAAAAAACAGTCAAACTGTTTTGCAGAATATATACACTATAGTGAAAAAAATCAATCAAAACAGCATATGGTGAGAGACACTGTGAAGACAAAGATCCGTACAAAAGAATTCATTAGGAATTAATCTGCCCAGTGCCAGTTGGGAAACTGATTTCTCATAAACAGTACCCTTGAAGAAGATTTTTTTTCATAAGATACACACCACCAGGATCTGCTTTCAAGCAGATATGGCTTAGTAACTGTATCTAACTTGTCATGCAGTTGCAGTGGATTTCTTTGCAGGACTCTGGGCATGAAGACTTTGGCCTTTACTATCTCATTTGAAAGGATGCATTCTTTCACTTTCACTGTTTAAATTTAATAGGTTACATTTGTAGAATTTCAGTATGTGATTTCAAGAAGTCGAGAATTGTCATGCTTTGTGCTTAGATTATATATATATTTTTATAATAACTTATTCACTGTGGATGGATTAGGGGACCATAATGAGGCTTTAAGAATTTAGCAGACCTGTAGATTCAACTAAGATTTTTAGGAACTGCAACAGTAGTTACTTCTAGACATCTCTGACTATGTTTAGATTATGAAATAGATGTAATTTTGGACACACGGGGTTTCTTGAATGTCTGGGTTGAGTATGCAGCTAGAGCTGTTGTGGCTTCTCCTCTGTGGAAACCTGAAAGTAAGAGGAGAGATAAGGTTAAAACAAAGTTGTGCTTTCTCATGGATTAAGATGTGGCCAGGGCACACCATACAGATGTGGAACATAAGAAGTGCTTTCTACCTCACAGTTGAGATGTAGCAGCAATGAATGAGAGAGAATATTTGAGAAGGCATTTCACCCAAGAATGTTTCCGTAGCTTTTCAGGCTTTACTGGAGCATTACCTGATCACCTTAACAGAAGAAAGGAAAGGGAAAAAAAAAAAAAAAAACACAAAAAAACCCACACAAAAAACCCCCCACCAAAAAACAAACAGGAAAAAAAACTACAAAACCCCCCCCCCCGATCATACAAATAAATGTCATCACCATGCATGGTAGTCTTGTAAACATTAATTAAATTCTCTATTGGAGCATTATCAAAGGAAAATCTATTATGCTGACAGTAAACAAAAAACAGATCTCTGAAGGAAGTGAAATCTAAGGATGAAGTATTGAAGTATGCAAGTATCCTTGCATTCTTGATCCTTGCATTCGGTTCCTTGGGTTCGTCTAAAGGTAGTTCTTCCTTTTGTTAGAAAAACTTTTTTTTTTTTAAAAGGAGTTTTCCATAGTTCCTGTTGTTGAAATCATGGTTAAAAAGCATACATGCAGTAGAAGTACTGTTTCTGTCCCTATCTTGTGTGTAGCCGCTCTGTCTCCTGCAGTGTAGGACTAAATGGTATAAAATTTATTTGTGCTTCTGAGTAAGTGAAAACTGGTTTGTTTCTCTAAGACAACAGAGTCACATATAGCCTAGTTATACACAAACTAGCAGTGAGGAAAACACCTTTGCCAGGAGAGTCGGTTCTAAATCAGAAACAAGTTTACATATTAAAAGGAAAAGGATAGAAACTCCAGGCTACTCTGTTACAATAATCAGTGCCTTTTTGGCAACTAGCACATTTTCCCATTCCAAGATCTTTGCCAGAACCTAAAAAGATCTTTCTTCTGGTATTTGCGGAAAGATATAAAACTGATGAGTGCAAAGAGATCCAACATACTAGAATATATACAACGGGGGATTTCCATGTGACTAAATTGCAGTGCTGTCAGGTTACAGCTGGCAGCTATCAAAACTAAACTAAATTACTAATACTAACTTTAAATAATTCATTCCTGTGTCAAGAGACTTATCAGAGTCCTAAAATTATTAAATATCCCAAAGAAAAAGAGCACTACATGAAAAATCTGTGTGCTGTTTAAGTCTGATTTCTTCTCCCCTTGACCCCATCAGTTCTTTATCTTAACTTTCACACCAAGGAAGTGGCTTTTTTTGGTAGCACTCACAGCACTTAAACAGATTTCAGGGCTTGGCACCTGGTCAGCCACTCACGAGTGTCATGAAAGTACAGTACAGTAAACTGTCCTTGAACGCATTCCAAAGATAAACTTGGAATTCTGCAGAACAAAAGTGATAGTATTACCATGATTTTTTCCTGGATCCATCCCGTGGAAAAGTGAGGATTAGGCACAAAGTTAGTATCAGATGTGCTGTCAAAGTAGGGCTGAGGAGAACAAAAACATCAGTACTTTCTCTTTTATCACCCAAATTTACCAAACTGGTAAATAGTGGCAGTTTCATGTCCAAATGAAATGTTTTGTTTTCTGTCAAAACAAGTAAAAAAATCAACATTACACATCAAACTAGATGAGACTGTGATTTCAGCTGAATTTCACTTTGGGCTAAACTGTTTTAAAAGAAATGCCTGATTAAAAAAAAACCCCTCAGATGATTTATATGTGTACAGTTTAGAACATTAGAAAGATCTGTTAATGTTCCTGAGAACTGAAATCACTGTAATTTGTATGTTCAGTTATGTTCAGTATTGATGGAGTAATAGTGTAAGACTATATATGGGGTGCTGGTAAGGAGGTCCAAAAATGGGTGTAATGTGACAAAGTAGTTATGTGTGTGAAGTGAAATAGTCAGCTTCAGTATGTAAAATTCATACGTTTTGTAAGCTGAAATGCAGATCCTTCATTTCTCTATGGCACTATAATTTCAGAGTAAACCCATTTTAGGTTCAAATGCATTGGAAATTTGATTCAAGATGACTGGGAGTGCTAATCTGATCCCAGAAAGGAAGCAGAAAGATGGAGCAAGAAACGGTAACAGTGAAATACCATGCAGCCATGTTGTTGTCTGTTAACTGGTGCTTATGCTACCCTCATCAACGCAATTGTATCACCTCTGATTTGCATTTGGATGACTGTTTTTAGAAGCTGGGAGAGTGACCAGATGTGGATTTCCTGCTTTCACATTGTATCAGGAGTAAATTTTGTCCACTTGACGTGCTAGTTTAAGTTCTCCAACCATTTGCACTCTTCTCCAGTTGTACCTGGTATGTAATTTCCAGTATTATTTATACTCTGACCAAATTTGGCCTGAAGACTTCCATGCAAGCTGCAGTCACTTGAACTATGGTGGATTTGAATTTAGATAATATACTACAGATTGCACTTGACTGGATTTGGCTCTATAGCCAAATATTTGGATCTATAGTCAAGACTGATGATTACAGTCTCAGATAAATAATTTCTGGTCTGTAATATCTTAATTGTATTCAAAGTTGTTTATTCCGTTCAGATTGTTTTCACAATTTTTTAACACATTAGTATAGCTTTGGTTCATCACTTACAATGTTGCTTTCATAGATTTGCAGTGACATAATTTCATTCCAACGTTGTAACATCATACCCCATAGACTCACACTGACATCATTTTGAAAACTTTGAGAGGATGCTTTGTACTATTTAAAGGAAATTAAGCCTAAGTATAAACATTATTGAAATTATGCTACTCTCGTTCTCCCCTCATTACCCCAGTGTAAATTAGAAGACGTTTTAATGAAACCCATGGAGTAAAATAAGTTTAGTTCAGGCCTGTTCATTTAAAAGAATAATCTTAAGTCTTAATTCAAGCAAGATCTGATAAAATAATCTGTCTCTAGATACTTTCCAAATGTAATTTTCTTGGTTACGCGTGTAGCTCTGTTGATTTAAAAAACAGGGAATGGAGGTAGGAGGCAGTTTCCAAATCTCTGCATCTTACTTTAGGACATCTGTGACTGTTTTCATAATTTTGGTGTTGCCCTAAAATGTTCATATGTAAGACTGTGGAATACAAATCTTGAAACTTCTGTGTTCTTTGTCTGTTAGATCTTATCTAAAAACACATGGACTAAGGTTTCCAGCATACCTAAGAACCACAAAACATAAGGAATCTGAAGCACTCTATAGGCAGCCAACCAGTATCTTGGGCTACTTGTGCTTTGCACAGGTTTTCTGAAGTATCTTAGAGAATCCTGACAGTTCTTGTGAATAAAATCAGTCAGTGATGGTTGCAGGAATGTTATCTGAATATTGCCAGCTCACGGACATTTTTATTGTAAGCCCTTTATCTCTGTTATAGGTGCTAGTAACCAAAAGATTCTTCTTTGAGATAATTTTTCCATAAAAGCTATAGCTATGCCACTTCCAGTGATAAGTCAATGTAAGCAGTTATACTGCAGGATGGAGTTGGCAGTGTGCTTACTGCTTGGGATCTTAGGTTTCTTAGATAATGTTTATTCCCTTATTGTGTTATTTAATTCCAATTTACATGAAACTAAAAATTTTTTGTATTTGGACTGTACCACATAAGTAAAGGCATATTGTAATCTCAAAAGAAATTGAGCTGGAATTTGACAACAGTGAGAACATTGTGTTGCTGAAAGAGATGAGGATCAATTTTTTTTGTGAATTGACATTAGAGTGAGGCTGTAGGATAATTCTAGTGCAGAGACTTGCTGGCACTCAGGACTAGGATGGAGAGATAGTGTGAAAAAGAGTGAAATAAAATATACAAATGATGCATTTTTCAAAGACAACTGCTGTACAGGTAAAAAAGCCCATGTAAACCCGGACTGAAATTAATCAAAAGTGGTTGTTAGCATGAGTGTATAATACAATGGTACTCAGTATAATTAAGTATTTTTAAATATCAATTGTTAACTACTATCAGTTCACCAGACACATGACAAATAATAGAGGAAATATGGACATATGCATATCATGACCTTTAATCTTAAATGTTGGTTAGCTCGTGGTTTTTACCTTACCATGCTCTGCCTACAGGGTTTATGAATCTAGGAGGGCATTTTTGAAAAGAGGAAAAGGACACCTAGTTGAATGGAGCTGTAGAGATAGAACTGTATAAATTTGAAAAAAAAAAAAAAGTCTTTTTCTCTTCTTAACTATTCTGTCCATTATTTGTCCTTTTGTCCATGTACCCTTCTTTATATGCATGACATACCCCGGATGAGGCAGGAGTGGCATTGGTCTGGAGCCCAGAGTTCCTTACTGCTTACGATGAGTAGTGAGGGTGTAAGGTGCTTAATGCAATGTGGTGCTCTCCTGCAACTCATCAAGGGAACGAGGTGGAGCCTGGAGCGGTGGAAACATTCCTGCCAGAGAGAGCACGAGTGGGAGGAGATGGGATTACAGCTCCTGCTGCACTGCACCGTGGGGGGAAGCAATCGGAGGCCAAGCCTTCACTCCATGGTCCAGAACTTTTTGGAAGAGAGTCAGACTAGAAGATCTGTTTCAGTACATTGGGAATTAATTTACATCTCTATAGAGCTAGATTATGCTACATACATTTTTGGGCAAATTAACCAAGTTACTTTTAGGGTGTGAGTTAGCAGCATGTCAACTACTCTACAACAAGTGTTCACGTGCAGTCTTTCACCTTAAGGTAAATGTTAAGCAATAGTCCCTACTGGACTGGTACTAAAATTATATTGCACCTATTTGAGGAATATTCTGGCCTCAGAATACCAGAGAGCTAGGAGGCTGGGACGAGAACAGTTCCCTGTTTTTTCCTCCTTTCCATTTTGGAGTACTGGATTGCCATGGGGCACTTGTAAAGAAAAGGCTTGCGCCCTTCTCCATTTCTATACTTGTTCCTTTTTGCTTCCATTCTTTGGCAGATTTTAATTTTCTCTCCTCTATAATGCAGAATGCAGATTTCCCTAAAGCTTGTGAGTTGTGGAGAGTGAAGGAAAAAAACATCCTGTAGAGGAAAGATGGAGGAAGAATGGATGGATTAAATTATTGAAATGTAACCAGCCCTTAAACATGATACATGTACCTCAGTGGTGTTTACTAGTTCCTGTTGCTATTAGAATAGATTTTGTAAGCAATATCCTCAATGTAGCCTCATTTTAATCAGTCTTTTTCATAAAGAATAGTATAAAGGAATAGTTTCCTTCTAACAGACCATATTGTTAAATATATTTAATGATAAGACCAGACAATAACATGTAACCTTTTGAATTAGTCAGAATAAAGACCCAATTAATTTCTTTACATCTCTATTCTAGGATCACTAAGCAACCAAGGACAAATGGCTTTATGTCTGTCTGCTATATTGTATTGCTTTTAAAAGCTTTTTAAAAGAACATTAGTTCTTTGCACAGGAATAAATGGATTGTGAGCATATTACAGCTCCTCTTGAATCATTTCTGGGTTTTGGCACATGATCTCCCCAGGCCGGTGTAGTCACATGGCTGGGGCTTCCCCAGTTTTAAATTTCTCACTTTAATTAAACTTCATAGTTATCATCATTGCAATGCATCGTGTTCGTGTTGTTCTTTTGTGTTTGGTTTTTTTTTTTTTTTTTTTTTAATAAGCTGCAGTCACAGTGAGATAGGAGCTTAGCGCACGTTGAATCTGTGCAGAATAGTTGGTGTATCTTTGGGCACATGTAGATGGCTAGATAATTATAAGCACAGACCAATTTAATCTGCAAGTGTTCAGTGAGGAGTCGTGATAATGCATGTGTTAGTCTTAAAAACTGCTTTTAATTTCAACCATAGCTATCCTCTGACTGGTTTCCATCAGTTATTGGAAACTGTACTTTCTAATGGTGATGTTTTATCCACATATATTCAAAGATCCTATCTTTGAATAGCTGGCAAGCCAGTACACAGAAGAAATGGAAAAAATAAGTCTTGTTATGCCCAGCCTAGAGACTTGAAGTATAGAATTACAGTATATTTACTTGCTGAAGGTCGTGCAAAAGTATGTCTTAGAGCTTATAATTAAACCTACAGCTCTCTCATAAATTCGAGGAAGTGAAATGGTATTATAGTCATTGTATATTATTTACTCCTATGGGTTGGATCAGACACCCCTGCACTGTCAGTCCTGAAAGTAATGCCATGAAGAGGTGAAAAGTCTGAGTAATAAAGGCATTATTGAACTTTTCATCAAAAAAATTCTAGGCAACTTCTGCACCTGAAAGTGTGCAGATTATTCTGAGAATGTCCAGAAAAATACAAATCTAACGGGCATTCTTTTGTTGGGGCCCTCACTGCAGAGCGCTTTGTAGGGTTTTTCTTTGAGTGTTATTGTTGCTTTCCTGGAAAAAAGATGTAATGAAATAACTTCCTATGTAAATTCCAAAGGCAATGTCATCTCACTATAGCACAGATTGAAGGCGATACAGAGATGCTGCTAGGTGCAGCAGTGGACATTATGGTTGTGAGAACTTCCCTTGGTACAGCAGCAAGCTTTTCGTGGTGGATATCTAAGCCCAGAAACACAGCAAGAGCTGTTGCCATCACCTTCAAGTTCAGTATAACAGTTCTTCCATGGTGATGGTTACTTGTGACATAATTGAGCTTGTGGAAATCAAATATGTGGATACAGGAAGAGAGAAATAATCTTTCTCAAAAATCTCTTCAAACTAAAGATAAGTCTGAATGGAAATTGAAAATAGGGTCATGCCTACCCTTTCAGGTATCTGTGCTTGAAACAATGGCTCTGTGCTCTGGCTTAAACCCAGAGACAAATTTTTCTCTGTTTCCAATGATCAAACAGAAACGATATCTTTTGTTCCGTCCTAGGAGCATACAGTCTTCGTGGTCTCTATCTCACAGCTAAGACATATGGCATGTTGCCATTGTGCAGGCCTCCTTTCTCCAGTCTATAAAACACCTCAGGCTATTGTCTTTCCTTTAGGTTACTTGATAGTGTCAAACCAAATGAGGCAGGTACTAATACCAAATGAGCTCATAGACTGCAGAAAATTATCTGAAGTCAAGACACTGGTTGTGCTGATCTGTGCAGAAGACTCTACAGTGTCAATATTTTTTAGTCCTTCACAAAGATGATTCTGCAAACATAAAATACATGGCATTCAGTTCCTTGTAATCTGTTAAGGCGTCTGGAGATTTTTAGTTTCCGTTAGTTTTCATTACACAAGCAAGTGAAAAAGTTCTAACTATCCTTTGTGAGATTTTCACTTGTCCTGAACATCCTTTTTTGTTTCTTTTTCTCATGCATTTAATGGATTGTGGTGTTTGTCTGCCTCCTTGTGATTTTCTTTATAACTGCAATCTTGATGGGTTTGGTGGGTTTGTTTTTGTGGGGGGTTTTTTTGCATAGGCCATGCTGAGCAATTTAATTGTATTGTGATGACTCTAGGCATGCCATTTTTAATTTATTTCTCAGAAATGCATACGAGTGATGCCCTTGAGAGACTCATTAATGAACAGATGAGCGTGATCCCATACTTTGTCATAATTTTTTCTTCGTGAAAGTGATAGCGGATGCTGTCATACCTTCCCGTTGCTGACTAGGTTTTTAATCTTGTGACTCAGTAAGACATTATACTGTCCTAAAAGTGACTTCATTTTGTGCATGGCTTTTTGCTACTCCAGGCAGGAATATTTTCTATTTTAAGTAATGTAAATTTGTAGCATGGGATGCGCAGCTATGAAAAGTAGCTGTTTCACTGAAAAAGGGATGAAAATAAATGGTTAGAATCAGAGCCAACTGTAAAAAAATCCTGAAATTTGGGAACTCTGAATGAATTATTTTGTTATATGTCTGTTTAAAGGTTAGGACAGAGTGGTGGTATTTTTGCAAGTCTTTGGTTTGCAGTACAAGAAAACGGGGTAGTTCTGTTTTATAACTTTATTAATATTATAAGTTCTGGTTTTATTCTGCAGTGAAATCTGCAGGACTTAACCAAGATCAGGTCCCTTATGTTAGACATTGTAAAAACTCATACTAAAAGCTGGTTCTGTTTAGGTTTTCAGATTATCAGATTAGACAAAGTAAGTGGAAGGGTAGTGAAAGAAAAAAGAGTGTGTTCATGGAATTAATTTCTTAAGGTCATGGAGGAGGTCAGTCATGCAAACTGGAATAACGGCCAATCATACATCCAGTTCTTGACCCATCCTGTCTCACTGACCTGCTCAGACCTGAGGTCTGTAGAAGCTCAGAACGTCAGCTAGGAAAAATGTTTAAAAGCACCAATTGTTGGCATTCTGCTTTAATGTAGGGGTTTGCCGTTTGGGTTTTTTCTTCCAAAGTATTATGACTTTGGACTTAACACATTAAACTGAAATACTAACAGACAACTTGAGGACGTTGTTGTACCTATCTCAGCTGAAATTCATTTTGAATGTTGGGTAAATCAAAATACCTTAAACATAATTTTAAAATTTATGGGTCATGATTTTTTACCACTAAGGGAGCTGGCAGCATCTTGATTTCAATAGGAGGCAAAAGATGGGCATACTATTTTTCAACACAACATGGTTTCAACTGGAAGAAAATCCAGACATGCAAGCGGGAAAGGAATGAGAGGACCAGAATTATGGGGAGCAGTGTGAATTGCCTTTAGATGCTAGTGGTTTAAACCAGCCGCTAGTGAATCAAAGTCTTTGTGAAATGCAGCTTGAACTCCTATTGTTTGAGGTAAGGTAAGAGATTTCACCTTCTGGCTCTGAGTAATTTGTGTTAATGAACACTTTATATCAGTATCTCTGTGTGATAGGAAAAATATGATTACAGATACTGAAAGCTTTATTTCAGCAAAAATATGTTCAGCTACTTTACTCAAATGTTTTTCTGCTCAAGGACATTCCAATCTCCACAATATGCCTGACTGATTGTCATATGCTTTAAGTGGAATGAATAACTTCTGATAATTAAATTTCCCTTCTTTTTCCTCTACACTTGTGAGAAACCGCATTCGACTTTGTTGCTTTTCTGTACTTAGGGTAAGCTCCTGCTGCAACACTGCTTCTGAAAACATCCTTTTAGGTTTACTTACTTTTTGGTCAGAGCCTGTCTTGTCCACTGAGGAAAATAGTGGTTTGAGGAAAATGGCCTACAGTCACTTTTGTGACAAATATTATAAAGATCACAACTGCAGGAAATCTATTGCTGGGTCTGCTGTACTAGTATCCCTGAGGATATGGATGCACAAAAAAGGAAGCAAATTAAACATTTTAACTCCAGCTTCTGCATCAATCATGCATACACTTGAAAGTAGCTGTTTGAAGCAATTTGGAATGTTAATAAAAATCCAGGGAGAGTTAAGGAACCTACAGGTTGCAGCAGTTGGATGCATGTGGTAAGTCAAATCAGTCTGTGCTAGGCTTATAACATCTCTGTGTCACTTATCACATGCACATCACTTCCATAGGCAGGCAGTGAGAAGAATTCTGTAGATGAAGGTGGGTTTTTTTATTTGGTTGCGGGAAATATTTTCTTTCATTTGGCTGTTTTGAGGCTGTTATGCAGGAAATTAGGAGAGACAGAATGAGTCTTGAGAAAATAGCTAGAAAACAGATGGCACTTTAGGGTTCAAAAGAACATTTTCATGTACTTCTGCAATGCTATAACACGAGCGTGTTCACATGCAACCCACGCACATTTGCATGGTGAAATCCTAGATTCACTGAATTCAGTGGCAAAATCTAAATGGACGATCACTCTGTGCATGAATAAACTCTGTAAATTACTTAATATCCTTAAAGGAATGTAAATTTGGAGAATCTTTATAGTCTGCGTAAAATTAATTCCTTTTGTACTTACAGAAGGTTCTGTTTTAAATTTGTGCAGTTTATAAGCGTAACTCATATTTTTATTTCTCATTAGATATTGCCTCTCTAACTCATTCTGAGTAGTATCTCACTGCTCCAATATATAATTTCAGTGGTATTCCTTGAGGGGTAAAAACTTACTTAACTTTAGAAAGTGAGGCAGAATTGTCCCCTTAGCTATTTGTTTTTAAGAGAGACTTTTGAAGGCTCAAAATGCTGTTAGAAACATTAACTACCTACAATTAAGAAAATTAATTTTTTTTAGTATTATTATTATTATTCTTCAAAGGTAAGAGTAAAGCTTTTTTTTTCTTTTTAAGCAATCACTCATAGATTTATTTTGGCAGCCTCATGCTTATGTTTTTGAAATAGTTTTTCTGAAAGACAGTCTTCCCTCCCCCCATTATTTGATCTTGGTACATCTGGTTTTTCATGTCTCCATCCAGAGATGGCACTTGCCAGTTTACGCTTTCTCTTTCACTTAACCTCGTAAACTCTGCCTGATTTCTTTTTCTGTATTTAATCTGGTTGCCATATCATCTCTTCTGCTGAGCGTTGCATAAAATATTTCTTATGAGTCAGTGCTGTAGTGAGAAGCAACTAGATTTCTGTTAAACATCCCACATTTCAGTTGATAGGGAATAGGTCTGCTTGGCTGGCCCACGCATAAATGTCTGGAGGGGAAGCAACAAGAAAGTGTCACCCTCATCGCCCTCATAGTCAACCAGGTGCAGGGTCTCACCCAAAGTGCTTGGAAATGCACAGTCCCTTTACCTACACATGCCATTCTGAACATGACTCCCACATCTAATTAATTCTCCTTGGCATTATTCCTCCTTGTCCAACAAATAAAAGCCTCCACTGGTCAGAAATTCACTTGTCTCTTAATGAATAAACAAGCGTGTTTACTTCTGTCTGCATCTGAGTCACTTCTCGCGCACAAAGTGCTCGCCTACGTAGGATGCTTTTTTCAAACAGCAATTGAGGTCTAGTGTTAATTAGACACCAAACATGTACTATTCCCAAATTCTATAAAATTGTGTCAGACAGAAACTGAAAGTAAGGTTTGAGGGAAAGTTTAATCAAGAGTGAGAATCCCAAATGTCCAAACTCTCATGTTATTTATATCGGTACGCATCCAAGATGTATCTTGATTTCAGTTAGTTAGGCAGGAATACTTTGAGTAATTATTTCAATGAGTCTGCTATATTCTGAAAACAGAAATAAAGACTTTCATTAAGTGCAACATTTGTGCTACAGACAATACTTTAATTTGACCTTCCCCAGTGCTTTCCCTTTGTAAAAATGTTTTATGCAACTTTGCCTTTTCATTAACCTCCAGAGGTCAACAGGCTGTTGATGTTAAGGTGCCTATGCCATGCAGGATTTAAATGGCTGAGGTTTCACCCTCTAAGCCAATTCCTGGCTTCTTCAGGTAGTGAAGTGGCTAAACTCCTGTTCTGTTACAATCTAGAGCTTTGCAAATGAGGCTGGCTCCCTGCGTGTGTATTCAATCCAGAGCTGAACCAGTGGAACAGGCAATTTTCTTCATTAGTTTCCATCCACGTGCATTAGTGTTTTATGCCATTATACCAAGCATATTCACTTCATCTCTTGCCAAGAACAGAGGGAGGAGGTTGCATTTTTGCAATGTGAAAGGGGAAAAATTCCATTTTCCTTGCTTGATTATTTCTTTTGCAGAAGGTGAGATGTTATTTCATGGATTCTAAGTATCTTTAATGGTAGAGTGACTGCAGAAATGCTGCTCCTCCAGCTGGGACCTCTACACTAATCAACTGTTTGTTCCTCAATGTCTCAGGCTTAATGAGATCTTTCCATTCACTTCACTGTGCAAGTGGACCTTTCTTCTTTCCTACCCCATTCCTATAAAGTTCTCAGTTCCCCTGATACTGCCTTGCATATGTGTCTTTGTATGCATCTCAGGTCCTGATGTCAGGTATCACATGCAATTCTCTTTATCATTGCTCCATAGTTTCAATCTCTGCCGTCTCTTCAGATGACAGGGTGTCAGCTAAAAATCATCTTTATGCTAAATCCCATAATTTATGAGACAGTGTTGTCAGTCACACTTCCAGTTTGTCCTTTGAGTTATTACATTTGTCTTTCAGTAGTTTCAGTAATTACTGTTAGTTGCCCTGAGATATCCCTCTCCATCCTTTACTATTCCATGTCTTGCATCAATTCAGGGTTTCAGTGTGCTGTTTGATTCTAGCATCCTATTTATTCTGTTCTCTTAGACACCCTGTGTCTTCATGCTTAAATATATGTCTCCTGGCTTCTTTCGGACCTTTATAAACTGCCCACTTTGAGCAGCTGTTTGTTATAAACCAGGATGTAGCTAAGAAGCCATCTCCACTTTTCCACATATGTACCTCAACCAGGGGAAAGCTCTAGGAACAATTTATAAACCCTTTCCTTTTGGTATTGGGTTTCTAACCCGATTACATGCTAGTTTGCTGAGCTGTGATTAAATCTAAATTAATTTTTGTTTTCATTTCATATTGCTGTGATGCTTGGTAAGAAGAATTTGCCTCCTGCATAAACAATAACAGAGGAGCAGGTTTTAGCTCTATGTAAGGGTGAAAGGGAGAGACTTGAGATAGTTGTTCGCACTATCCCTGGATTTTTAAAGGATTATACAAGTTCCACTTGCCTTCCTCTTAAGGGGAATTTACAGTCATGCATGAACTATATGTCACTTAAGCAGTGTTAAAGCGTTTTAACTTTCTTCAGCAGGTGACCAGGTAATATAGGTCATACCGACAAAGTATGTTAATATATGAAGCCTTTGTATTCGAGCTACAGCAGTCAGATTTCAGTCGAATCACTGGACACTTATTTTTGTGCCTCAGATGTCTTCAGTTCTCAGTTGCATCATCAGCCCTGTGCTGAAAATGTGACATCTTATAACAGTGTTTCATAAGCACTATAAAGAAAGAGTTCTGACTGATAAGGTAGTTTAACAACTTGGGTAAGTATTGGAAAAATAAATTAAAAGTTGTGAGGTGGAAATCTCAGATGAGGTTCCAAGATCCTCTAGCAGGAACTTGCAAATGGAATAAAGAAGGTTTGAAAAGAAACTGAGTCCCAAGAGGCATGGGTGTTCTCATTTCAGGTCAGCTTTACTTGCCCTCCTTTCGCTTAAGTTTTTCACAGAGAAGAGTATTTTTGCAAGTGGAAGCAGTTGCCGAATGGACAGCTGATGAATGGTCAGTAAATGTCAGCCTAGAAAAAGGAGAAATCAACATGCCAGCAAAATGACTGACAGATCGATTAAGTAAGGATGAGTTGGGTGAAAGCAATTCACTTCATATTCTAAAAGAAGAGATCTCTCCGCAGTGTGATTTAGTGAAGTAAAAAAGTTGATGTCCTTATGCATCTTTTCATAGCAATATAGGAGATGAAAAGGAGGATGAGAGGGCTGCTTTGTAAGAGTGGATTTAATTAATGAAGGCCATGGTGGGTATGGTTTTAAAGCCCTTATCCTTGGGGCTTTTTCAGAAAAGAAAAAAAAACCCCAAACTTATTTTAGCAAAAGGGTCAGGTTCAGATTTCAGAAAAACATGACCCAAAATACATTTTGAAGAACTGGATAAATTGGATAAGTTCCCATTGACTTCAGTAGGATCAGTCACTTAATGAAAATGTTGTGTAACTGGTCTCATTCGGTTTTATTAGATTTCATTATGTTTCCTCTGAGACATTTTGGTGCATTGGTTAGTTAATCTGCTAGGAGACCAGAAGTTAACTTAGGTACCTCACATGGATCATTTTAATACCAATGTTCAAGTATTTTGAAGCTTGCAAGCATTATGCTGTAAGTATTGCTAGTGAGCCTTCTGGTTTTGTGGCAAGGTAATAATGCTTCATCATGTTTCAAAAACCTCTCCCTTTGCCACTTAAAGACTGGCATTTTCGTGTTGATGCGGTACAATCTTAAAAGTCAACTTCTATTATCACAGAAAACCCTGTGAGCAAGGGAGGATACATAAATAACACAGTCCAATAACTTAATACCTGTAATGGCCACGTTTACTACACAGTATTGAAGAACAAAAATCAGATACAGCTCTGGCTTCCAAAACTTCCTCAGTCAGACTGGCAAAGGCCTGAACTGGCAGCATCATTTTGAGGAATAAGAGTTCAGGCTAGCCAAGTCTCTGATCTTTTCCTTAACATCATCAAAAAGAAGACATGATTTACAATTGGGGAACGGCTCTCAGCTTTGAGACCACCAGCCATTTTACAAAATCCACAAAGAATTACATGTTTCAGGTCAGATTTGAATCAGCAAAGTAGAAGTAAGAAAATCTCTACATACTCTCTACCCAAATTCACTACATTCTGTGCCAAGTTTTCAATTTACTAATTACCAGTTCAATCCTTTCTTCAAAAAAAAAAAAAAGAAAAAAGAGGAGTATCAATCTCATTGATGTTAAACTTTTTTTCTTATTGGAAGTCATTTTAGTTTGGCTTTTTTTTTCAATGACAAATGGAAACAGATACAATGTCCTACTAATTTTGGAGAAGGAATAGGAGAGGAAAGTGTGTCTCTTACTGAGTAGGCTTCCAAAATTTGGAGATTGGATCTTCACTTTATTTATATACTTAAACATTTCCATTTCTACTTTATTGCAAAAATCTGTTAATAGATTTAAGTGTGAAACAACAGGTGATACCTATTTAAATTAGTACTATACTACACTAATACTATATTATAATGATAAATTATAGTACATAATATTATATTGTATGTTAATCTATAAGCTGCTATCACTTTACAAATGCAGAAGAACTTCTACATAATTTTTGAGGCTCAACTATGTAATAAAAAACTGACAAATGTCTGGGTAGGAAAGACAGTCTAACAAAACCACAGTTATAAGATGAATTCAAAATAATTTTTCCCTTCATAGCATAGCGACTGTTGGAGGTGTCTGTTGATTGCCCACTAAACCTTGTTTAACTCTATTAATGTGAGTCTGATGTGTGTATCTGAAGCATTTGGAGTTGAATATGGTAAATGGTACCAAAATATGTCATTGTACCCTAATCCTTATTTGTTGTGTGATGATGCTTTTGGGCACCAGGCTCAGATCAGGGATCCTGCCATATATATAGTGAAAGATAGCGTTTGTCTTAAAGATGTCACTATGTGTAATATATCGCATCACTAACATTCCTTCTTTTATCTTTAGCACTCTAATGTAAATAAGAGTTCTTGCCTAGGAGAATGTATGGGAATTAGTACTCAGCTCAGAAGGCCTCACTTACTAGATTTTAAACTTCAAAACAGATAAGGATAAGCTTAAAACCACTGTCTTTACTGTGGCTGACGTCCTAAATGGAAGTCCCGTCTGCAGAGAGGTACGACTATAGTCCTCTCTGATGAATTATGTTTGACTGAGTGAAGTGATAGCCAAATTTTGAAAAGGAGAAAAGCAGATACTTACACCTGCCATTTTCTCTTTCATACTTCTCATGTTTAAATTGCTTTTTGGGTATTTACATGTGCAAATGATTATTTAGATGCCTTTTTGTATTTGCATGCACAAATGTTCTTTTGATCTGAAACAAACTTTGAAAAAATGACTCAATGAATTATAGGAGGCTTCTGATCTATATTTAGTGTAAGGCCTGGTCTATATATGCTTTGAAGGCTCTATTGGTGCGAGCCTTATGGCTGCCTCACCTGGAAAATCTATCAGGCCTCAGTGTATCGGCAGTCCTGAAAATCATTTCAGCTGGAACTACACTGATACAATTTTTTGTGTCACCTATTTAAGTTGATGCTTCTTTTAGTTCCCCCTGCCCATAGACATGGAGAATGTAAGTGTGGTGGTGTTGCTGAAGCAGTTGGGAACTTCATTAGGTTCTACATGAAAACTGAGCTCCTTGTTCAGTGAGAAGTATCACTTGACACAAAGCAATAAAGGTTATTCTGCCCAAAAATGGAGATTCAGGGATTCTGATGAATGTCTCCATTCTGGTTTATTTTCCACCATTAATATTTACTATAAAGTCAGGAATGTTTGCATTTGATTTGTTTCAGGACTATAGACTTGAAACAATGTAGCTTATAAATCACTTACAAAGTATCATTCCATCCCATTCTTTGTTTATACAACATCGTGTAAGAGATTGTTTCAATAAACTGAGTGGATACCTGGTAATGTGTTTGATACAGCCCAAGATATAACATTAAAATAAAATTCTTTATAATTCAGAAAGTGTGTTAATTCTAAAACCCAACTCTAGCACAGCTAGAAATATTGTGACAAGCAATTAGTGTGCACTCTTGAGATCTTTTTTTCAAGCTGAGCTTTTTTATAATGCTTTTTCCAGCTAAGTGAGATTCATTTAGTGTGATTTACTACATATAAATCCCTGAAAATGAGAGGGAGATGTTAATCCAGCAAGCTGTCTATTTTCCATGTCATTATCGTGGTGTCTGCAGAGAGGGGAAGTGCAAGCTCCTTTATTGGGGTTTTAGAACGACAACACAGAAACTCAGTGGAGGTCCCTAAACAAATCCATATGTTATGACTGGTGTGATACAAGTTGCATCATTTGGAACTGTTAAAACCAGCAGACATAATCCAAAACAGTTTTGTATAATACTGTATCAAGAGAGGGGCTAGGCGAAATGTGACTTAATGAGGGATGACAAGGAAAAATGAGGAGTGCATTCTTCCTGTTTTTCAGGTGGAGAAAGATTTTTTTTTTTTTTTTCTTTTTTTCCTTAATGCAATCAGATCATAGGATAATTCAGGTTGGAAGGGACTAATATACTGTTGCCTGCCAAAATACACATTAATATACTGTAAGTAGATTACTTCAGTGTGGATGAATAATTAATATCTGGAATTGGCTACATAATTTGCACTTTTTCAGATTTGCAGAGTTGAGGTTTAATTTAAATTCCTTAGATGTGCACTTAGGCACGTAAGTGAGTTCTTAAAAGTCTAAAATAAGCTTTATGTTTTATCAGACTCAAACTTTTCTCCAAGAAGGCAACACACAAATTCGATGACAAAAGGAGAATGAAAGCCAAGAAAAGGAATAGTTGGAGGGAAGCTTTCTAGCTTTCCAGCTGGAAGCTGGTTTTCTTCCATATCCTCTTGGGAATTGCTCCCGTGATCCCTTGTGTCCATAAGGGTCAACTCTATGTATGCAGCAGCAGTAATGCCTCTCACAAAATGTATGCTACAGTGGCTGTAAACTTTTTAAAACAGGAATGTATCTAAATCTAACCTGACTGGTGTTTAAATCTGATGGTACTCCAGGATTTTGCTATAAATTTTACAATGAACTCTAGAGATGAAGTTGCATAATCTCTGCTAACAAGGCATTTTTAACGTCTGTCATTATGTGGCTTGCAGCGATTAATCAGGCGACTATTACACATTCCTGATGGTGTTTTCAGGTCATGAATTCTCAGGGAAGTAGAAAAACTCCATATAGCAACAGTTACCTACAATTTCTGAAAATTCATTTCCCCATTTGAATGTATTTAGAAGACTTGGTGTAAATGCCTGCTGCCGCCTACCACTGCATTTACTGCATGGGCACGTACTGGAATTGAATAAACTGTCAATATGGTAACGTTAATGATTATGGAAATACAAGGTTGCTAAACAACACTATTAAGTACCGCTAATCCGTGATCCACAGGGCAGCACTGCAGCTCTTTTTCTTTGGTCCAAGCCCTTGCACTTGCTCACGTCAGCTCTCCTCAAAACCTCCATGGAACATGTAGGAATCCTAACACCAGTCTGCTCCTGGCTTGCCCCATCAGAGACCAGCCACTCTCAGCATGGGCTGCACATCTGTGTAGTTTCCCTCAATTTCTTTTTTTATCAAACGCATTATCAAACGCACCAATTGTCAGACCTTTATCAGACCAATGGTCAGGGCCCGTTCAGCTCTCCTCAGTGTCCTCTTCTTGGCCAGCCCCCAGTCATGACCTGTTTGGATGGAGTATTAGCACTACCTGTTAACATGAACTTTTGTGTGTTTTGGTGACTGTCAGGGACGTTGAACTAGTATCATCGGAGCTTCTGTGAAGGCATACAGCTAGACAGGCTTCTCTGCACATTGCCAGTCTTTCAGAGTCTTCTCAGGGCCCCACCTGGCTCCACATTAAATGGCAGATGTGAGAATTTTCAATGGCCACCTACAAGAGGACCTAGGTAACTGCAAAGCATTGGAATTGCTGGGGAACTTGAGGACTAATTTTGCTGGCTTTAGAGCTTTACCATTAAAAGTTTTTGCCATGAGAAGGAATAAAATTTTGACACTTGATGACACGAGCCTTGTTCTCTGAAGCAATAGTGTCTCAAGTCCTCAAATAATACTTTTTCCTCTTCCATATACATACGCACACCAAATTCCAAGAAGACTTCACCTTCTGTCAGCCACACACGCAGCCACAGGCTGCAAGTTCTCTCCTAACATCTTTAAGGCCACAACTAGGAAGATACTGAGGGAGACCACGGTCTCTTTTATGGAAGAGATGTCCTACTCCATGAAAATGTCCACAGGAGCTATGCTCCGTGGAACAATTTGTCATTACTTGACAATACCATATTCTAGATACAGGCTCAGAGACTCACTGCGGAAGGCTGGTAGCCCAGATCTGGGTCCTATTCCTGGTCCAAGTTTTGTACCCTGCTCTCACCTTTTTACTAAGAACAGTTAGTGAATACTGAGATTTGAGAAAGCCTTTTTTTTTGTATAGACAGGAGGGTAGATCATCAATGTAAATGGTACAGACAAGCTGGAGCAAAATGATTCCTAAGTAGCATCAGCTGGGCTTGCAGCAAAATCATAAAGTAGAGGTGCCATGTCTGAGTGTACCCTGTGTGTGTGTGCTTACCTCAGGCCTCGAAGCCTGCAGTGACGGCGGTGACATGTTCCAGCTTGCTATGGGTAGTAGTCTGACACAGTAATGTGGATAAGTCTTAGCAACACTGCGATTTCCTTAGTGTTGACCTGTGATGTCTCTGGGGTCAGCGTGAAAATATATGGGCTGAACACCTCTCAAAGAAGGTCCCCTAAATGCTAAGATAAGAGAAACAAGGGTTATATCTACTGATGACAATGAGTCTAAGTGGCTCATATTCAGTAAAAATTAATTGATACGTATTCAATTCTTCTCTTTCCCAATCTCATTAACGCTTCACTTTTGGAGTGCAACATTTTCTTTGCACAGCCACTGGTGTGATGCACTGTGTTATTTTGCCAAACACTGTTGGATTTTATAGTCAATATTCTCTCAGCAGGTAGCCTACATCGTTTCTGAAGTTGGCCTAAAATCACACCAACTAATTCCAGACTATGATTTGCTTTAGGTTGCTGCGTTTGGCTTACAGAGCCCAGCCCAAGTTCCTTTCGAGTCAGTAGGATTCTTTCCGTTGGCTTTTGCAGTACTTGGATCAGATCCAAGTGTGTAATTCCTCCCCCCGCTTCCCCTCCCCTCCCTGAACTATTCTTCAGATTAGATTATAACTTTCTTAAAGAATAACAATATTGCGCCAGATTTTCAGTTTCTATAAAACAGAATAGATTTGTTTCAAGTCAGTAAAAGTATGCTCATTTACATGAGCTTAACATCTTTACATACAGCCTAACATCTCTTTAATAAGCCATAAAGCTCTCTCAACTTATTTATGTGAAAACCAGAACCGTTTAGACTATATTACACTTTGATGCCAAAGTCCTATGCAGTGACAGCTTAGTTCACCTAACTTTTATTGACTATTTTTCATGTTCTCTCTTGATACAGCCGTAATGCATACCAAAACAATCTGTAATTCCTCCTCTGTGATGCTATTGTCTGGTCATCTGGTTTCTCATATGTTTGCTTCACTATAGATTCAACCATTCTAACTTAAACACAGATTCTAGAGGGAACAGCTTTAGTGACAGCCCTGCTTCAGACACAACAGAAATAATGAAGATTTATGGCAATTGTAAACATATGTTGGATTTTATTTTACAGAAAAGGTTTTCTCAGTTTCAATTGGCTGGATAGCAGTGTGAAAATAGATGGATGTAATGAAATTATTTACATTGAGAACTGACAAACTTTATTTGTAGAGTCCAGCTTTCTCAGAGATCTCATGCAATGGAAAAGCTGAATTGGGTGGATCATAAAAATCTCAAAAGTTTTATCTTCAGGTGAAGTGTATGTTGGGGAGGAAACTGCTTTTTCAGTTAGAAAGTAAAGCAAGTTTGAGTTTGGGGGTTTGGGGTGTGGGGGGGTGTTTTGTTTTGTTGAGAAATCCTTTCTACTTCTGTGAACCTGGAGCAATTCTGAAGCCAGCAGAATTATTCTGGATTTGTGCTGATGTTACTAAAATCAAAATATGGCTGTAGGAGTAAAGTGATGCTTTTGTGGCACGGCACAGCATGAACAATGACTATATTTAGGATGTAGGAAAACCCAGTGTCTATAGAAAGTAAGCATCCAATGAATTTTATAATGGTATAATAGTACAAAGAGAAAGAAAAAAGAGGGGAAAGACAGAAGATGTACATTTAACCTGAACATCAGGAAATAACATACCAGCAGTAGGTTTTATTTGTCTGCACAGTAGTCCCTAAGGGAAATTGAACCAAATATCCTTTTTGCTAACTTTCCATTCCCAGCTCTTAATCAAAAGTCCAGATACTAGCTGCTCTTGGAACGGGAACCCCCCGTGACAATATGTGGAAGCTGAAATTCAGCAACGGTTAACTCCTTCCCACACCAGCATCACATGTTGTAGTGGACTGAAGTTGGGCTTGAAATGCCTTTATATGAAAAGTTTTTGGGGCATTTCTCAAATGCTTTTTAGACATTCAAAGAGGAGGAATTTGCTAAATAAAATTCTGTAGATTCTCTTGTCTCAAGGCTGTGTCACCATTTGAACTGCAGTTTTCAAACTTGATGTAAAAAACATTTGCTTCTTTCATGATATATTGTCCAGACTAAAGACTTGATTCAAATCTCATACTGCTGAAGGCTGGTCATGCCATTGTCAGTGCAAAATGAAGTCTTGAAACTAAAATACAAAGCTGGAGAGAAAAGAGAAAAAGTGTGATTGGCGAAGATGTGAGTCTGATTCTGCTTTCTTATCCATGTAAATCTAGAGAAAAACCTCACTTGTGTATAGCTATTGCAGAGGCTAACACTCCTACAACCCTGAGCAACAGCACAGACAGTCTCAGTAGCTGAGAGATGTTAATTAAACTAAGAGTACTTGAGTGTGCTCTCATTAGGATGGATCAGAAGTAACTTTATTTTTCAGTATCTGTAAAGCTGAATTGACTTCCCACTGTGTTTCACATAAAAACCAAAATGCAGGAGCAAAAGCAATTATTTCCCTTGCATTAAAATGTTTTAAATGAAAACTTTCAAACAAGATTTCATCTGCAGCTGCTTATTCAAATGAAGAGTTCGATTCCCTATGAACTTACCCTGATTTTCAAACTTCAGAAAGTTGTACAGCTTTCCATGCTTTCTTCACTCCAGGTGAATCTGTCTCCTCATGTAACAGAAGTCAAACAACGGATTTTTAGGCTGAGGTGGGGTGTTTGTTGGTTGGAGTTTTTTTTAAGAGTTACATTTTTGCCTTTTTATTATCTGTGATTTTGTTTGATGGAGAATTTTTCTTGTTTTGTTGTCTACGCTATCTGTACTAATCTGAACCGTGCTGTGTTACAAAAGGCTTATGTGCCACGTAAGTCTCAACTGCAAATACTGTCAGCCCTCGTGGGAGTTTTGGACATGTAGAAGAGCCCATATACACATCACAGCCATAAATCCAAATGACATTACCCCGACTACGTTAAACATCTTCTAGCATGCCTTTTACAGGGCCAATTTTTAATTTCTGGCGCTACGGCTAAATGATGTTTAGCATTTCATGAGATGTACTAATCAAAGCGTTTTTCAATGTCTGATTTATGATGTGGCTTCTATAGAATAAGCTGCTTTACGGTACCTCACTGGTATTTATTTGACTCTTCTGCATGGAGAACCGGAGGAGAGAAATTAGTGAAACTGCCAACTGAACTCACAGGTGCAGACATGGGAGAAGTTACATTGGTATTTGGTGCAAATTTTGAGTTTAGGCAGAAAATGAGTGTGGATCTGGAGGATATACATTAGAGATAGGTACCTAATTTGGCAGTTAGATACCCCTCTCAACCTGAAATTCCTTTGTAGGTCAAGCCCCAGGGTTTGTGGAATAAAGACAGCAAGCGTAAGCAGTACTGAGCTTTTCCGCTAGTAAGAGCCTGGGGACTTTCCTTGTATTTGCTTTCACAAACTCAGCATAAATTCAGGTACCTCCAAACAGTTCCAGATACATTATTTCTGATGTCTCTCATGAAACTAATTTAATTACAACATTAGTCTGTTTTAGTTAGAACGATGTCTCTCATGAAACTAATTTAATTACATTAGTCTGTTTTAGTTAGAATGTATGTCAGCAATATTAAATCGTTAAACTAAATGGTACTTTGTTTTCTTCAATAACTTTTTTGATATTTTAGGAGATAGAGGAGATTGTTTTGGTTGCTTGCTCCATACTACTCCCTTTATATAGATCCCTATCCTATAAAGAAAAGACAGTTTCAAGACATATAAAATGGTGTCCTTACTAGCACATTTTCAAAAAATTAATCTGAAAAACATTCATATTCCCTAACATGTTTATACTAAACACATGAAGAACAGGATCACTCGGTGCTACAGGACTAGAAAAACATGAAAAAGCATTGCTTACATAAAATACGAAAATCTTTAGTTTTAAATACTATCTCATTTTCTTACAGTTTTTTTAATTTACTTACTAAATTAAAATAAAAACCATTCTACTATTTCTTTTCCTTTCCTTTTATTATAAAGCAGACTCCTAACACACGTCTGTGACTTTTAATTAAAGTAAGCACAGCTTTTTCCAGTACAAAAAATGTGATTTCCCAGTGAATGGTTCCCTCTCAAGAGTTTTTGGGTTTTTTCCCTGTATATGTAATTTCAGATGCTGCACAACAAACATGTGATGGTTCGTGTTGGAGGAGGATGGGAGACTTTTGCAGGTTACTTACTGAAGCATGACCCGTGCCGAATGTTGCAGATCTCCCGAGTGGATGGGAAAACTTCTCCAATCCAGAGCAAGTCTCCAACCCTCAGGGACATGAATCCAGACAATTATCTGGTTGTTTCTGCCCATTACAAAACCAAGAAGGAGATTAAGTGAAATAAGCTTCTCATGTGATTGGGACTCTATGTACGTAGGTCCAAATTATTTTCTCAAGTGTAGTAAATTTAGTTTATGCTTTAAAAGGACTTTGGAAAATTTAAGACAGACTGGAAATGGCAACCCATTTTGAAGATCTTTGAATTGTAGAACTATTTATTTCTAGTACTGTATCTTTTATAGCAAATTACCCTTGATAGGCTAATTACTACAATCAGATAAGAAATAGACATATATTTTTAGCCAAATTATTACTCTTTAATATGTGAATGTATACTTAGAGTTACATAAAGGAGTGGATCCTGTTAATGGAAGAAAATACACAATACAATATATTTGTATGAAAATCTTATTACATTGAATCCTTGACTGTTAGGCTAGTTGAAAAATATATATGCAGGTGGAAAATGAATATTTGTGGAAATTATTTGGTAATGCCTCTTGAAATGAAATAAAAATTGACTATTTTTATGGGTTGCAAGATTTTCTTAACCAGTAGAATATGAAGACTTATTGCATACCAAGCGAATTCCCAAAGCGATTACTTTAAAAAAACAAAAAGCCCAAGAAAAAACCCCCCACACCTTCTACTCTTTAAAGCTAAAGACAATGCTCAGTGCTAGATCTGTACGTAGATCCTTCCTGTTTTTTCAAAGTTGCCCAATATAGAAGCCCGGGGGAGTTGAGAGGTTGCCCCTTCCTCTGGCAGACAATAGAGACGGCCGGTTGTACGAGCGGGGTGATGTACTGCAACCCATGAGGGGAAGCAGTAAAAGATGCTCAGGCCTTTGACCCAAGGAGGAGCGTCAGAAGACGCTAGTCCCTCCTGAGCCACCACAAAACACCACACTGTTCTTGAATCTGAGCTTTTCCTTCCCCTTATTTTTAATTTTCTTGGTCATGCCAAATGTGAAATATTCATTACCCTGTCAGTAGAGTGATTCACATTCTTGTAAATCATTCACACACCTCTAAAATAGCTAAAGGCATAGGGGGGCTTAGTTCATTATTTTGGCTACTTTTCTATGTTTATATTTGGTAATTTATGTGCCTTGTAACGTCCTAGAAAAATCATTTTATAGGATTATTTCACTGACTGTATAAATTTGAGCAGAACTCAGTTGTTTCATTACAAATGAAATAAAATTTTTTAAAATACTCATACATTTTGAAAGTCTTATTTATTAATTGTAATCTGTGTTCCTGCTCTTTGCTGCTACTGACTGGATGCCTACAATATACAGTACTGCTTGCTAACCTAATAGTGAGCTACACAGTGAACGGGGCAAGCATTCACTTACTACAGATAGCAGAGAAATACCCGGATTTTATTGTAAATTAATTTTCCTTTGCAGGGAAAGAAAAAAATCGAAAGCCTTCTTGAAATAATTTTTTAAGTACCAACTGGTATTTTTCTGTATTTTTTTAAGTTTAATTTTAAAACATAGCCTTATGATCTGTTCCTGTGGTCTTTAAAATTAACAGCAAAATATCTACTGGCTATCAAGGGTCAAGACCTTCTTCTTTCATGTTCCATGCCTTATTAAGATCACCACTTTGTGTCTCATTTCTGGGGAACCATTCTACCACACTGTCTAAAAATATCTGCTAAATACAGTTAACAATTGCTTGGTGCACCATAGGAAGTAGCAGTACAATTCCAAACATGTTTTTAGAAAGAAAAATTGTATCCTTTTATTCTTACTTTGAGACATTTTCTAGGAAGATTAAACATATACTCAAGCAGTAAATCCTTTGAAAAGCCATATGAAGACCAAATTCTCATAGAAGGAATGTATGTAGCCCTTATGGGAGCAGAGAACAGACCATAAGCAACATTATTTAAAAAAAATGCAGCACAGCTGAAAAAAATCACAATCTTAATATATAGAATCATAGAATCATTAAGGTTGGAAAAGACTTCTAAGATCATCAAGTCCAACCGTTAACCCAACACCACCATGCCCTCTAAACCATGTCCCTAAGTGCCACATCTCCCCGTCTTTTAAATACTTCCAGGGATGGCGACTCCCCCACTTCCCTGGGCAGCCTGTTCCAAGGCCTGACCACTCTTTCAGTGAAGAAATTTTTCCTAATGTCCAGTCTAAACCTCCCTTGGCGCAACTTGAGGCCATTTCCTCTCGTCTTATCACTAGTTACTTGGGAGAAGAGACCGACCCCCACCTCGCTACAACCTCCTTTCAGGGAGTTGTAGAGCGCGATGAGGGCTCCCCTCAGCCTCCTCTTCTCCAGGCTAAACAACCCCAGTTCCCTCAGCCGCTCCTCATCAGACTTGTGCTCCAGGCCCTTCACCAGCTTCGTTGCCCTTCTCTGGACACGCTCCAGCACCTCAATGGCCTTCTTGTAGTGAGGGGCCCAAAACTGAACACAGGATTCGAGGTGCGGCCTCACCAGGGCCGAGTACAGGGGCACGATCACCTCCCTCCTCCTGCTGGCCACACTATTGCTGATACAGGCCAGGATGCCATTGGCCTTCTTGGCCACCTGGGCCCACTGCCGGCTCATGTTCAGCCGGCTGTCAACCAGCACCCCCAGGTCCTTTTATATGCACCAAGACATCTGTTTTCAAATGAACAGAAAAAAAAAAAAAATCTCTTGTGAAAGTGTCAGATGTTTATTTTGAAATAATGGTTACTTTTTTAAAGATAAATAGTTGTATTTCCATCATCCAAGATTAAGTTTGCATTACTATTATGTTTTTTCTTTAAAATATTGGAAGGTGTTTACATGTTAATAAATCAAGAGCAGATAATTATAAAAAAAAGTATTCTTAAGTTTATTTTAGTATTAAATAATCCTGGTAAAGCCAAACCAAGATTTTAAATCAAACATGAACTGCTTTATGTGCTTGGATTGTAGCTATCAAAATAGTCCTTTTTGATTCAGGGTACTCAAACATCTTAAAAAAAAAAAATCATCACATTCAAACACTTCCTGGCTTAAAATTTCAACTTAGCCAGTTCCAGAATGGGAGACCTATAAAGGACTTCTTAAAAGTATTGCCACTACCACCTAATCTGTGTAAAAAGCTTGCAGGTGGGACTTACTGCATTTGATGCACCTGGCATGGGTGTGGATAGCAGAGGAGGAAATTAAAGCAGGAGCATCAACAAAGCAAACAAAACCATGCAGTAAGCTAGCTAACTCCAGAGGAAGGGGTTGGGAGCAACTTATTCAGAAGGTAAGTGTTGCTAATCTGGTACATGGTATTTTTGTAGTGTACTAGATCCTACAGCAATGTAGGGGTTGGGGCGTCTGTTAGGAGTCTAAGGCTCAATTTACAAAACTAAAGCTGAGAAGCAAAATCTTGCTGAAAGATGTATGGCCCTTGTTGCAGTGATGGGGGCAGAACAGACTTCACGTAGAAGGTATTTGGGGAGAAAAAAACCTATTGTTTGGCTAGCTATAGTGGGTGATACTTGAAGTTTTTATGCCAAAATCTATGGTATTAATTTATCTAGTGTAGATTTCTAGAAGGCTGAACTGAATGGTGGAATACCAACAGGGAAGACCTGCAGCTCTTCTCTTGTCCCCCAGGTGAGGGAGGGTCTGCTGAGGCTGTGGAATAGTTTCTTGTTAAAAGGGTGGGAGATGAGATGCTGACATGTCAACATTCCATGGCAGATGATCGTAAGGAAGAGTGCCATGTAGTGATTTTAGCTTACTCTATCGCTGTATAACTCAGCTGAATCTGAGCGCTGAGGAGGCTGAAAGTCCTAAAAAGTTGAACTGATGAGCTGCAATGAAGCCTCTTCTTGAAGTCCTCGTCGGGTCATAGAACAAACCCCCGGGGAGCTCCTGCTGACTGTGAATAAGTAACTGTGCTAAAGCTCAAGATGGCTAAATTATGTACGATTACTTTTAAAAACCATTATTATTGTATAATGTCAAATAAGCATGCTGGAAGCAATTCAGAATTAGTTTGGAAATGTAACTGTAACATCTGTTATTGCTCGTTACAGGAGATACCCTCTGTCACCTTGCTGTTCATTTATTACCTGGAGTTTTTTTTCCAAGCCGAATTATTTACAAAACTGATTGTGGATAGGCTTTTTTCCTTGTCTTTATTATAGCGATAATTGCTCCTTCCTTTGCATTACCACCTTTTTTCTAAAAGCAATTTAGAAATGATACGTAAAAACTATGGAAACTAGTTCAAAGGCTGTTGGTGGGGATGAGTGAAATAGGGAGGTGTCAATATATGTGTGTGGGAAGGTATAGCAAGTTTCTTATAACTGAAGACCCAGCACTGAATTCATTATGTGTGTTCATTTTAGATGAGCTGTTTGCCACACCACGCTGTTACAGAAGCATCTGCTAGAGACGCTTCCAAGGCTTTGGTTCTTTTTGGGCTTATTTGTACTGCCTCGTTGGCTGCTAATACGCAGTACCTGACAGGGAAGGAGGTAGACTGCTTTTTCTTTGCTCTGTGTCTCCTACTTTCTTAGCCTGTGGTATGTTAGGAATCTAAAGTAAGGTGAAACAGACATGTGGGATCATGCGAACGTTTATGGGGCTGGAAAGGTTTTTCCATCCCAGTCCAACTGCTGGCACCGCTTGTGCCTGATGAGCTGTGTCCCAACGATTTAGTCCATCATCGTGCCAAATCCACATGCTGAAGTCATCTGTTTTCCTAAGGGCCCGCAGCAGTGCTACCCGCCCTTGTGGAAACGCAGCTTCTGTGTCCTCCCAAAGCGCGGGGAGTTCTGCCCCAAACACTCTCTCCCTGGCATAATCTGTGTATTCTAATGATATGCAGGAGCAGATGGTTTCATTTTCTGTTGCTGCAACAAAGATGATGCTATCGCAGTCACTGAGAGTCAGCCCTTTCATTTCAGCTTAGGAGCATTCGTCTTGGACTGGCAGGAGTTTTTCAAGTCATCTGCAAGAAACTGAAAATGCTTTCAGAAGGTGGAGAAAAGAGGAATAGTGGTACTGCCGTAAAGCAAACAAAATATCAACTGCCTAGATAATCTACATGAATGGATGTATTTTAACAGCCTCGAAGGTGAAGTAAACCTCTAGGATTGGGGGAAATAAGGACGCTTATTGTGTCCTTAAGCAGCACGAAGTGGTAAGAAAGAGAGGGGAGGTATCTTATTTCTACCAGTATAGAGCAGCTCTAATATGCATAGGTCTGTCTTACCATTTAATGGTACACTTCAGGTAGCTATCAGTTGTATACTACTGAACGGCAGTATTTTCTGCTCTTGTTCTCAACTGAAATTAATGTTACCAAAAAACTTAAACCAACAAGAGGTGTTTTTATTTACCTGAATCATTTCCCAGATTCAGTTCAGACTGGCTATCTGAACAGTTAGATGGGTATGGTATAGAAACCTCTTAAAAAAATAGCTTTATCGATCAGTGATTTGTAATATAGAACTATGCACCCCCAAATCCTCTGACGTGTTTCTTAGCTGTAAGAATAAATTTGACATTCAAAATGAGGACTCGTAAGAAGCAGAGACATATCTGGTTTTTACTTAAAGGATGGGAAGAGGGAAGAGCAGTTATTTTCTTCTATGGTAATTCTGAATTGCAAAAAATGTCTCTTAAATACAAGATCCACT
This sequence comes from Fulmarus glacialis, assembly GCF_000690835.1. Classification (NCBI taxonomy): domain Eukaryota; kingdom Metazoa; phylum Chordata; class Aves; order Procellariiformes; family Procellariidae; genus Fulmarus; species Fulmarus glacialis. The sequence goes on along the minus strand of NW_009194612.1, from coordinate 6,367 downwards.
TGATCTGAGGCGGTTCAGACCTTTACTCCCACCTTCCAGGAAAAACTGCCAGGCAGAGAGCCACAAGCAAGCCAACTGTCTTTGCAGGACTAAGAGCTGGATGACGAGCAGTGCGGGTGTTCAGACAGGGCGGTAATCTTTCACTCAAACGCAGGGCACCCCGGCTGGTGACAGCACCTGGAGCAGAAGAGGCGAGGCTTGCCTTGGGCTGCCTAGCAAGGTGGGCAGCACAGCGTACCACAGCACAGCGGTTCGACTGCTTCACGCTGGAAATTCCTCCAATTTTGACAGCATTGAAATATCAATGGGTGACCCAGGAACTGTAATTTGTTTCACAAGGTTATTTCAATGGTTTTACATGAAAGTCTTCATGATACTAATCCAAGCAGAGACTCCTGTTCAGTCAGCGTGCTAGCATTTTCGTACAGCAGCGGCTTGAATGAAGAAACACTGATGGTTATTTATTTCCTCCCCTTATGGTTTTGGGGAGCAGTATGATGGAGAGTGAAAAGAAGAATGTATTAAGTTTGAAATACCCCAAGTGACCAACCAAGCGTTAAGTGCTGCTTAAGTGTCTTTGTAGGACACCCCCTGGGACAGATGATGGGATTGAAATTCACATTTAAATTAATGTTTACTGTATTTTACTCTTATTTCAATGCATTTTCATTAGACTTAAAATTTGCTATGACCAATTAATACACTGAAAAGAGCAATTGCCAGCAATCAAAAGAAACTGAAGGTATTCATCTGCCAAGGACATGGCCTTTTAGCTCAAACACCATTATATTAATATTGAAAAGTCTGCCTTCTCAACTCAATTCTGAAGGCTAAGCCAGGAAACTCACTGTGTCAGGACTGTGCTCCTAAGACAGCATGCAACACTATTGGGGGAGGTAAAAGAAGAAGTATTTAGTTTAAAAAAAAAAAAAGCCTCTATAGCTTAAACTAGGTCAGAAATGGGGACAGTAACATACTGAGACCAAGCATAATGCTCTCTGGGGAAAATAAGAGCTGGATTCTCAGTGTTGAACATGCTGCAACAAATGTCTCTCATCTACCAGAGCAGTAGTTTGAGGCCACTAATTTGAAAGTCTAGTTGTAATACCATAGTTTATGTAGCTCTAAATAATCAAAGGCAGCTTCACATCGGGGAAAGGGATTACAGGCATTGCTGAATACAGGAAAGTGACAGAGCTTTGGGCATTTGGCAAATGTTATTGTGCTGTAACAAACCCAGCCAGATAGTACAGAAACTTTAGGAAATGAACCATCCAAGAGATGACGTAGTAAGTCTTTTGCTTTTTGTTTTTCCAACTCCTGAGAAGTGCAGCATTGCCCTCTTGTGGTAATAAAGGAGAACAACTAATAACAGTATCTTTAATTTAATGTTTAACTTCCAGTATTCATTATAAATACTTACAGACTCAAAGGAAATCCACATCAGAAAATGAGAACAACATTAGACTCACAATAAAACCGCTTTCTTGCTATAAGTATACAGGGTTTATAAAGGTTTCTATTTTTTTTTAACTAGTGTCACAAAATGCTTCTATTTGTAAGCATCCACCATGAATCTGCTTTCTTTTTTGAAAAAGGCACTAAATCCCTAAGCAGTTCAAAGGTCATTAGGAAACTGAAGAGAAATGCCGTCACCCACATATTCAAATATATTTACTTATGAACAACTGTTTACATGAGGACTTGGAGAAAAGTTTAATTGTAGAGCTTGAAATAAGCATCAAAAACACCACATGGGCACCTGAGCTGTGCCTAAGCCCGTCATACGCAGACATACATACATCAACTGACCAGACAGCATACACATACTGACTGACTACAGGTAAGGAGGCCACTTCCATGAGAGAAAACCCATCTCACTCCCTTGACTGGGAAGCAATAAAACATGCACATAAAACAAACAAACAAATTTGGCCAAAACTTAGTGTTCAGAGTTAGTTCTTAAGTTTCTTAGTGTATGTTTCCACATCTGTCCTCCGACAATGGCAAAGTACTGCTGAGTCTTCATATGCAAACAGCAAAAGCCACATGATGAGTAAGTGCCACTCAGCTGCAGAAACTGGCAAGTTATTGGTGGTAAACATCAATCTTCTCTTCAGAAGTCACACCTCTTTATCCAACCTGCCACTAAAGACAAAAACAACAAAATGCACCACAGGTTTGTATGAAGACAGGGGAAAGAAAAAAAAACCAAACCACACCACAAGATTATAACACCTTTTATATCCAGCAAGTGAGGGACATGCAGCCCACCAGCAGCAGCTTATACAAACTGCTGCCCCGACTCATATATAGCAATGAGGGCATGAGATGAAGGCTTATGAAGCCTGTGTTATGAAGCCTGTGTTTCAATAACCAGATGCATCTACTGCCTTGGAGAGGTTCTAATTCCTAATTACATCTCTGTCTGGCCTTCTGAGACACAGTTTATGTTAGAAAAGTAGTAGTAGTAGCAGTAAAGTTCTTCAGTATCTATGCCAACACTGTACTTTTTTTTTTTTTTTTGGAAAAGAGAGAGAGATACATGAAACCCAAAGCCGTTACCCTACTTAGTTCCAACATTTTCTATAAACTCTGAGGGAAAAGAGACAATCTGAACCGGTACTGAAAAGGGACACTGAGTACAGGTCAACTCCGCGAGGAGGTCCCCAGTGCTGAAAGTACTGATGCATCGTAGGTGCAGGAACTGGGGAAGAAAGCGGGGGGGGGGGCGGGGGGGCTCTCTGGCCGCCTTCGCGC
>NW_009194612.1:0-3581 GCF_000690835.1 Fulmarus glacialis | reverse complement strand
GGGGAGGGAGCTCTCTGCCATCCTTGCTGTCTTTGTGTCCCAGAAATGAAGCCTCATTGAGAACACTGTGTGATAATGACACATGCTTTCATTTCTATTCCATTTCCCTTCCACTTCCCTTCCTCTTGGTTTTTCCTCAAGTTATTCAATTTTGTAGACGACAACAAAACAGGATTTTCTCAGTGAATATAAGGACAGTTGCATCATGTTGTTTCTTTTTTGAACTTACCCTCAGTCCTGCTTCTCCTCCAGAACCTGAAGCTGCAATTCTTTTTTCTATTTCTTCCTGTTTCTTTTTCTTTTGCTCTACAGAGTAAACGTTCTTAATACCTCGAGAGGAAGCCTGGGAGAAAAGACATTTGGGTAAGACCACTTGGCTATTTTTCTGGATAGAAACCAAACTGCAAGCCTTGGCAACAGCATTTTGTGAACTCTGGTTTGCATGAAAAGACTGAAACGTTAAGTAATGCTACTATGACATAAACGCAGATTTTTCAGGATACTTCTTCATACTGTGAGCTCTTGGTCCCACAGGTATGTGAGGGTGGTTTTGTTTCATATTGTTATTACATCCAGGTGAACATATTTAATGCAATTACATGTACCTGCTTTACATCCTAAGATGCAGAACCAGAACTTCCCTTCCCAAAAGTCCCATAAATTTTTAGTTTGTGGTTCTTCCAGTGTCAGGGCCTATTTTTGCCCTCACAAACAGAATTAACTGGGAAGAGACGATTCGGGCAGACAGAATTTCTAAGAACTTCAGCTGTTTCATCATTGATTCACTTCTTCCATCTCTTTTTATCAAAAGGCTACCTAGAGATAGGATACAGATGATGGAAATCATAATGACAGCTTCTATTCTAACACTCGGTAAGCGGATAGAGAAAGTCACAAGCTCTGTATGGCAACTACAGAAATCGATGGGAACGTTACATGCAGGGGAGAAAAAAGGTCGTGTTAGTAGTGCTAGCCTAGGCTGTTAGAAATCCAAGTTCTAAATTGTGATCTGTGAGAAATAACCTGTGTGATAGTCTACCCTTCAAACTTCGTAGGATGTGTGGATAGCAGTAGTACAGAGATGACAAACCTGTTGTCAACTGCCTGCTAATAAGGACCTAGACTAGATGGTAGGAATATCACAATATCAGACAAACAGTTAACACTGTAAACCTAGAAAGAAAATGATTTAAAACATGATTCTTAGCTAAGTTTAGAGTTATGATACTACAGCATAAGCTACGCAAAAGATGTTAAAATCTACAAAGGGAAAACAGCAATGCTCTCGCCTGAAATTCAAGGCCCTGATGACAAGCACAATTCTCAATAGGCTACTAAGACAAATCTTACCAACAAATACTAACTTACTTAGACCCCATGATTTCTAGCTTTTAGGCAACTGGCCTTCCAAGTCAGTTAGGTACCCAGACTGTCTCTACAGCACCCCAAAAGGAAGAACACCTCACACGACTTCAGGCTGAATAATGAGCAGTTAAGAAGCACGTACAGGAAAACACTAAGCAGAGAAGGACACCTGATCTGCTACCCTGTCCCTCATGAGGGGGAAACTGAATTAGGCTACTTGCAAGACATCTTCTTTGCTCAACATTCAGAGGCTAAAATGCTCTCAAAGATAGTCCTGAAAAATCCTGGTAGATATTTTAGCTCTTTCTCTTTTAAGAAAACAAAAAGTAACAGAGAGCGATAGTTACGTTTTTCTTTAGCAGCTTAATGGCTACCGCAGAACTTCAGAGCCACCCGTAACAAGTTCCTTCATTTCTTCTTCCTCCCACGAAAGCTTTTTAGCAACTTAAGAGCTAGAAGGGGGACGTTCCCCTTTCACACACTTCTCAAAAGTGTATTTCTTACATTTTTGCTTAAAAGCCCTTCGAGATTTAAGGTTATATGTGGATTGCTTTTAGTATGTAGTCTGACACAAAATCAAGAGTTTTTCAAGAAGGACTCCGAAGCATCACTCGGCTGTTGCTCCAATTATTCACCAAACTCCCTTAAAACCAGATCAACATGGTCCTCATCAATAATGGTCGATTTTTAATTCAATATATAATGTCACTAACACTCATACAAACAACACATTCCTCTCTCTTCATAGTTCAGCTGTGATCTCTCAGATACACTTTTTACTTATTGTAGATTTTCTATGGTGTATGTTATAAGTCTTTTTTGACAAGTACAGAAAGGAAGAAATAGGATGGCTAGTTCTACATTCTGCTAGAACATTTGCATCCTACCTCTCCTAACTTTAAGGATATTTAAGGAGTTAAAGCTTAGCAACCTTAAAAAGATTGAAGAATAAGTTAATACTATTTCTTTGCTGGAATTTGAGCTGAGAAACGTGTTCAATTGTTGCCACATTGATAACTGAACTTGTAAGTGCTCATAACCTCCATTTGTAAGAGAAGTACAAGTGCAGTACCATTTGAAATTGCCACCAAAACAATTGTTTGACAACTCTGGCTTGAAATATTTCTCAATCTCTTGTTTTCAAACCTTATAACAGGGAAAAAAATAATGACGAACTTGCTCTTCAATTCTTAGGTTGTTTTTTAACTACTGCAAAACTTCTCCCATGCAAATAAGCTGTTATCTTGCAATGGTCTTTGAGTACCTACCTAGCTATGAAATTCTACTGTAAATATATATAAGAATGGTATAAAGGTAAACCATTAATACTATGAAAATATTTAATGACAATTCCCACAATCCAGGCATGATATCCAGCGCTCCCACAGAAGCCCTAGCTATTATTTTCCCCATAAACCAGTTACCAAAATATATTTTCAATAAATGGCATTTTATCAGACGTTACCTCCATCTGCCTCTTTTCAGCAGCTTCTGCTAGCTGTCTTCTTTTTATTTCCTAAACAAAATGTGAAAGACAGTGAAATTCTATTCCAATAGAGTCTGTACCTTCTTTTGAAAGTCTTAATTTTTAAATATGACTCAAATCTGTAATGCAAACTGTCACGAAATGACAACCTTAAGTCAATTAGCATCACCCCTCCCTCCCCCGCCAGTCTGCAAGAACAAAGTGTTTTTAGTGACTAATATGCTACAAGAGCAGCTGCTGACATATCTACAGTCAAACCCCACCAGAAATCCATATTCAGCTGTCTGTATTACGCCTTCACTCCAAAAAATTCAGGCTGGAATGAGAAGGCACGCAGTGTGTGAAATGTCCTTTTGGAGTCTGAAAAGGGAAAAGCTCGCTTTTCCAGGCCGAATGTGCTCCTCTTCTTCTCCCCAACAAAGTCCTCAGGTGAGGGGTACAAAAGCATGGAGATGGGGTCCTACCCGCGTAGGAGAAACGTCATCTTATGAAGGTTAGTTAGAAGCGAGCATCATTGCGTACTAGGGAGAAAAGCACACTTTTTCCCGTTTCTGGTTAAAATGAGGGTCATCTCGGCCTCGATTATGGCGTGACCCCCCTTCACGTGAAGCCCCCAGCCTCCACGCAAGTGCCCACGAGTGAGGCGTGGGACAGAGCAGGGGAGGCTGCGGGGTGCCAGGCCCCAGGGCGCCGGGTGAGGGCTGCCCCGGGCGGCCTCGGCCCCGGCAGC
>NW_009194611.1:4508-18788 GCF_000690835.1 Fulmarus glacialis | reverse complement strand
CTGCCTGCCAGGTTAAACCATGACAGTCTCTCAGAGAACCCCCCACATGGCCGCTGTGCTTCCAGAAAGACCTTCATGCAGCTCCCTGGCTGGAGCTCTGGTTTTTGCTGGCTTTGGGTGCAATGGGGAGCAGGGGACTTTGCTGTCTAGGAGTCAGAACTGCTGTGCAGCAACAGCAAAATAGGAACCAGCAGTGATCTCTGATTAAATATACTTGTGACATCAAAGAGCTTTTCAGCATTGTCCCTCCCAATTCACCCGATTGCCGAACAGAGCTGGGGTGAGGGGCTTGTTTATTTTGTTCTTGTTTCCCCTCTTACATCTGAGGAGTGTTTTTTGAAGGTAGACATCCCTGGCGTTTCTGCTAGTGCTATATTTCTGCTAGTGCTATGCTAAGAGTCCTGGAAGGCAAAGGGACAGACCCTTAGTGCACAGGGAGGAGAGCTGGTCTGTTCATCAGTCTTGCTCCCAGATGTCCTTGGCTCACACTTCTTTGGACTGGATGGTGATCACACTCAGATGTTCCTCTGAAAGAAAATTGGATATTGCTGAGAGCAGAGGAATCCATTTTCAAAATGCGGATGATCTCCACACTCCCCTCCCCAGGGAAGAGCTGTGAGCTTCTGGATGCTCTAAAAATGAAGTATCTTTAATGGAGGGTCAGCCTTATCCCCACCCCAAGGACTGCATTGGCCAGAGTCCCATATGTTAGAAGGGGGCTTGGGCACCTTGCCTCCATAGGCACATCTGCATTGTAGCACTTGCAGGAGCAGCTGCTGAGTGGCTACTGAAACCCCCATCTCCAGAGCCTGAAACCAAGAACTGCAGCAGGGATGGGTGGAGAAACAAGGAGAAATGCCACAGTGCATCTGCCAAGGGAGGCAAGGCCAGGGAAGGACAGATGGGCACTCAGGAGAGTCTCCTCTGCTGGAGCTCTGGCTTCAGAGGAGGTAGTTCCTGCCCTGGACCCCACAGCCTTGAGGGCAGAGGCTCTAGTGGGTGGGGGAGGAGGCCAAGGGGGCTTGATTTGGGAAAAACTTGTTCAGTGAAGGGCTGACAGTGAGGTGTGCAAATCCACCCTCCCAGCCTTTGCTGTCAGCACTTTTCCTTCACCCCCAGCCCATGGAGTGGGGTGTGTGTGGGGAGCCCATGCCTCTGCTGCCTGGAGCTGTCCCTGCCAGGAGCTGTTTCTCTGTCCCCACCTCTTCTCCCTGTCTGTGCTCTCTCTCCCCACCTCTTCCCCCTGTCTGTGCTCACAGATCCCATCCCACCTGCTGTGTGCTCAGCTCTGCCCTGCAGACACTCCCTGGCAGCAGGGCACTGCCCAGGAGCGCTTCTGTGTTGACCAGTCCTAAAGAGCAGATCAGATAAACCCTGAAGAAACTGTAAACGTGCTATTGGTGCTTTCTGTATGCAAAGGAGTGGGTGAAGGGACTTTATCAGTTTTTTTGAAAACCTGTTGATCATTCACTGTATTGCTGTTAAGAGTCTTGGTCTTTTGTCCAAAAGTTACAGCTCCATCACCATTTCCCCCCACCACCACAGCAGAAAACTGAAAACAAAGACCCTGGAAAGCAACTTTCCTTCCACGTAGCTCCTGCCTTGATATGCTTCTTGAAAAGTCCCCTGGAAATGTCCTGGGGGTGATCTGGAGCTGTGAGCAGCCCTGACCAATGCAGCACCCTCTCGACAGCAGGAGAACCCTGCCCTGCCAGAGGTCACCCATTCCAACCACAGCGTCTCCCCACAGTGTCATGGGGAGCTCCCTAGGCAAGTTGAGAGCTGACCCTGGAAGGTGGCAGAGACCCTGCCCCAGCACACAGCCCCTGGGGCATAGGGACCCTTCTCTGAAGGACAGTCCTGGACACCCCTGACTGCACACCCGACTTCACACCCCTGCAGCCATTCCCTGAGAGAAGGCAACCATCATGCCCTGTCCGTCTGATGGTGCAGCAGGGAAATGAAATGAAGAAGTCTCCGAAAAACTCTCTAAGACTCAATTTAGAGTTTTAGAAAGCAGGTATTCTTTATTGCAGCGCTGGACGCACAGGGGATCGCTCCACCTAGTGTGCGTGCCAAATCACGTAACCATAGGGTTAAATGCAATTAGAGTATACATAGTCATTATATTTCCGAGAAACAATCTAAATATTCATGTTATTTCCCAGAATTCATTAACATATGCAAATGTCCCCGACGCATGCTCCCTTGTGCTCTTTGGTGGTCTTTCGGGGTCCTCTGGTGGTCGTCGATAGTCTTCATCACGGTGCCCTCTGGTTGAACTCAGTCTTCACGCATGCTCCGTCTGTCCCTTGGCTTGGTTTACATGTTTTTCACGTGTAACAAGCTAGCTTATTCCAGTCTACCTTCCCCATCAACCCTACAAGGTTAGCTTCTCTATCTAATTAACGGAAAGTACAAAGTTTCAAGGCTCTTTTATCTATTGAATGTCCGGCCTATCTGTTCATGAAGCATTCCTAACCCATCTACATCATTCGAACCAAAGAACCTCATGTCTCTTCACTGTTCCTTCCCTTCCTTATAAGGTGGTTCCGTTTCCGTGGTTGCTGCTCGCTGGAGTCTAACAATGCTTCCAAGATACACAATTTACCTACATACCTACAAACACAACACCTGTTAGTTACCTGAGCGAGCGGCTGCGTGATATTTGGCTGTCTGCCAGGTTAAACCACGACACCGTTGCATTTCCTTTTCATTTTCAATTGAATTTTTACAAGGATCATTGCTGTGCTTGAAGGATGCTGTCCTTGAAGATAAGATGTATCCAGGTATATTGTGAAAATGATTGGTATGTTCCTTGATCATGAGTGTGACTACAGACCCCAGCGTGATGTGCTTCACGTTCACACAATGCCTGTAGCTATTGGGTACAGAAGGGACAGACAGCCTCTTTGATGGCTGGTGTCTCTGACTGATGGCAACAGTCAATGGCATACAGGCAGCAAATTGCACTTCCTGCGATGCTGTCTGGGGTGTCTGTCACACACCTGCTCTGAATGGGAATTGCTTTCCTGTAAGTTCTCTGCTGTTCCTGCAAGCCCTGGCATCTCATGTAGCTCTGTGGCCTGGATTCGAACATTAAATTGAGTAGCTGCCCTAAATTCTGTTAGGCAATGTGGGGCTGAACATGAGACAACTGCCAAGGTAGTCAGTGGAGATCTAGTAAACAGAGCTGATGGAGAAGGGGAAGAGAGAAAGAGATACTGAGCTCTCCTTACGGCATATGACTCTAATCATTCAGATGAATAAATCTATAAGCTGCACTGAACACAATGAGTTCAGCTGCCCTTAGTTTGGGCGTCGGCTATCCTTTCAGTTGGCCAAAAGAAATTCCCAACAGCCTCCAAGAGGATGCCCCCAGAAGCTGCCCTGTCTCTATGAACTGCTCTATTTGAGTTTGCAATTCCTGCACATATCTTTGACGACCTCTGACACCTCAAACTTCACCAGACATTTGCATCTCACTCCTAGCACCTCTGTCCATCTATGAGCATGGGAGCTGACACAAGGAGCTCACATGCAGGTGCCTATTTTATGCACCGCTGAACTGAGGCAAGAGGAATCCCACCTCCTGTGGGTTTGTGGCAGGCATGGGAGGGATCTGAGTCCTCTTCCAGCACCAGGACTACAGATCCAGGATGAGATGTCTCGATTGACTCCCTTCCCTCAGAGGGGTAAAGGAGATCCCTTCCATGTCACTGCCTAGGTGTCCTGCCTAATGATGGAACAATGAAAGGTGATTCTCATGCCCAAATCTTTTCCTCATAGGAGAAATTACAGTGCTGTGAATAAGTGTCTCTCCCCAGCTGAAGAAGGGAACATCAGTGATTCTTTCAGCCTGTTTCACAGCAGGTTCCCCTGGAGTCCCAGGGGCACCTGGAGGGAGCCCAGAGTGGGCAGAGAAAGTGACTCCTTTGGCTGGTCCTCTGCTGCGGAGCTGGGTTTGGCTTCTGAGATGAAGGCAGCTTCTAGCAAGTAGGCAGCGCTGCAGAGAGACAGCTCTGCCCAGGAGCAGCTCCTCTGAAAAGGGCAGCAGGACTGAGGGCACTGCCTGCAGGCACCGAGGGGAGGGGAGCGAGGAAGAGGGGGGTTAAATGCAGTCTGGGGTGGGAGGATGTAGAGAGCTGATTCGAAGAGAATTCTTCACAACCCTTAACACAGTAAGTCTCTGGCTGAAGGGCAATGCAGCCGGTGTTCTTGGAGGGATCTCCTAAAGGAGGCATATCCCACAGTTTGTGGGATCTGGAAGCGCAACTCTTACAGTTTATTTTATAGCCCTGCAAATGGTCTTCAACCACCTAATATGTGCCAGTCCCAGACTTGCTTGCATTTTCACTTTGGATCCATATCCCAGCACTGCACTGCACATCCTCCTTATTCTGCTGCCTTAAAATCAAACATTGAACTGTTCCACATTAGCATGACCACCCCTTGCTTTTTCAGGTCGTCTTCTGGCCTGTAACACGCTCTCTTCTATGTACACACCACTTTCTCCCTATACTCTCATGTGTTTTACAAACCCTTCCCACCTCCCCTGCAGTAATGGGACCTCACTCTAGGAGGTTCATGCATTCTCCAGGCTCATGGATGTTTCCTGAATTTAGGCAAGTGTGGGTAGTGAAGGAGAGGAAGACAGAAAGGTCGGCTTATGCAGCATGATGAGCGGTGTTCAGCCACCCCCAGCAGTGGGCACTCTCCATTTGCCAGGTTGAGGCATGCTCCCATGATGGAAACTTCTCATATAAACACTGTTTTGCTCAGGGGCCTTCAGCCACACCCTCAGGGCACACCTACTCCTCCACCTGCAAGCATCAATGGCTTTTCATTTATGAGCTTGGACATGGTGTAAGGATTTGGTGAAGGCCTGAACCATCACCTTGCTTCTTGGTGACTTTCCTCCACCCTCTCTTGCATCCCTGCCAATCACTGCCTAATCACTAACTGGAAAGTTAAGAAGCTGTCAGGGCTTTCCATCTCATTCTCTGGGGATGAGCATGTTTCTCCATTCACCATTCATGGATCTGAGAAACACCAGTGGAGGAAGCACATCCTGGGGAGGGGAGGACCTCACTGAGGAACCTCCATGCTCTTTGAGGTCTTAGTGCTTGTGCAAGGCCTTGGGAGGAGTTTTTTTGGTGTCCATATTTGTATTGCCAGTGGTTGGTCTGCAATGGACTGGGAATGAGACAGAACTAATATCAGGAATGCTGTGGGAGGGGAGATTTGGTGTACTGGGTGTGGCTGAAGCGGAGTTAATTTTCTTCATAGCTGCCCGTATAGTGCTATGTTTTGGGTTTGTGACGAAAACAGTGTTGATAATACACTGATGTTTTAGCTATTGCTGATAAGTAGCTGCACAGTCCCAAGGCTTTTGCTGTTTCTCACACTTTCCTACCGGTGAGTAGGCTTGGGGTGGTGTTGTGGCTTAACCCAGCAGGCAGCCAAACACCACACAGCCGGTCGCTCACTCCCCCGGCCCAGTGGGACAGGGAGAGAATTGGAAGGGTAAGAGTGAGAAAACTTGTGGGTTCAGATAAAGACAAGTTAATAGAACAGAAAAGGAAGGGGAAGAAAAAAAACCTAACAACCTACAAAATGAGTGATGCACAATGCAATTGCTCACCACCCACCGAACGATACTAAGCAGCAATCGCTACTTCCTGGACCTTGCCTCCTATTTATATACTGAACATGACATCATATGGTATGGAATACCCCGTTGGCCAGTTGGGTTAGCTGTCCCGGCTATGCTCCCTCCCAGCTTCTTGTGCACCTGGCAGAGCATGGGAAGCTGAAAAGTCCTTGACTAGCAGGGCACTTAGCAACAACTAAAAACATCAGTGTGTTATCAACATTCTTCTCATACTAAATCCAAAACACAGCACTAGGAAGAAATTTAACCCTATCCCCGCCGAAACCAGGACAGGTGGGCAAGAAGTTATGCGGGGACACAGCCAGGACAGCTGACCCTAATTGACTAAAGAGCTATCCCATACCATATGACATCATGCTCAGCAGTAAAAGCTGGGGGAAGAAGGAGGAAGACATTTGGAGTTATGGCATTTCTCTTCCCAAGTAACTGTTACTCATGATGGAGGCTTGTTTTCCTGGAAATGGTTGAACACCTGCCTGCCAATGGGACATAGTGAGTGAATTCCTTATTTTGCTTTGCTTGTGGGCACAGCTTTTGTTTTACCTATTCAAGTCTCCTCATCTTGACCCATGAGTTTTTCTCACTTTTCCCTTCTGATTCTCTCCCCATCCCTCAGAAGGGAATGAGTGAGCAGCTGGGTGGGGGCTTAGTGGCCACATTATGGACTTATTTCTATTTCCACCAAAACCAGTAACAATACCATGCTCTAAAATTTCTTCTGGGATGGGGTCTGTGAGCACTGACAGGGAGGAGACACGTGGGGACAGAGAAACAGCTCCTGGCAGGGACAAGTCCAGGCAGCAGAGACTGCACTGTGGGAGGATGCGTTCAGGAAGCTCTCTTTTTGTCTTTCACTGTAGATGTTTTCTGGGCATTGTCTGCTGGGAAATGAGCTGACTGTCTCTTGAGAACATCACATCTTTGGGAGACCTGACTGCCTGTTTTTCCTGTCCTGCTGGGCTTGTGAGCTGCCCCTCAGAAAGACACAGCTCTCCTGTAGGATCGTAGGGACTGCTGAGCCTTTCCTTGGGAGTCAGCACTCTCCTCTCAGAGTCCTTTGCTTCTGTCTGTGAGGGGTTGTGTCCTGCTCTCTCCATCACAACTCCACCTCTGGGCTGGGATAGATGAGTTTGCAGATCTGCCCTTTGAAACAGTGCTCCCCTGCTCCCATATGTGTCCAGTTCTTTGGAGGTTTTTTTAGAGTAATTTGTGTGAAGTCATCTTCAAGGCAGCACAAGTGAAAGCACAGGGTAGCCGGGTAAAAGACTAATGGACACTGCATTTCTCCTGACCCTGCACTAAGTCACAGAGAGCTGAGCCCTTTTGCCTGTCCTGTCTCAAGACTCTTCACATTTTCAGTGATAAAAATGAGGATTTCTACTCCTAAAAAGAACACTCACCAGATGTGATGGTGGAAAACAAAAAACACAGACAAAATTATTGTAAAGTTATGCTAAGCCTCTCTTCTGCAGCCCACACTATTGCGAGTCATGAGTGCAGATACAGAACTTTTCTTTTAAAGGTGGACTACATTTTACATCAAAGCTGTCAAAAAATAGCTCCCATGTACCCACCGCAGCAGAGCAAAGCTGACTCCTCAGCAGCACACAGACAGAGGTCCTGCTCCTCACAGCACACTCAGCCAGCACAAAACAGAGAAAGGAAATGCATTTCAACTTGGGGGGGATTTCTATGAAAAGTGGAGTAGCTTTGCTCAGAAAAGTCTGTCATAATTTTCTCCTGTCTTTTCCTTCTTTGGACAGAGCCCCCATGCCAAGAAACAGCAAATGTCCAACGGCAGGTCCATCACCAAATTCCTCCTCCTGGTGTTTGCAGACACGCGGGAGCTGCGGCTCTTGAATTTCTGCCTCTTCCTGGTCATCTACCTGGCTGCTGTCCTGGGCAATGGCCACCTGGGCAATCACCACCGTAGCCTGCGACCACCATCTGCACACCCCCATGTACTTCTTCCTCATCAACCTCTCCCTTGTTGACTTGGGCTCCATCTCCACTACTGTCCCCAAAGCCATGGCCGATTTCCTGTGGGACAACAGAGCCATTTCCTACTCAGGATGTGCTGCACAGCTCTTTCTGGTTTTCTTCTTGCTTGGAGCAGACTGTGCCCTTCTCGCTGTCATGTCCTATGATCACTATATTGCCATCTGCGAACCCCTACGCTTTGGGGCCCTGATGGGCAGCAGCAGCTGCCTGGGGCAGTGGTTTTCTCAATGCTGTGCTGCACACTGCCAATATATTTTCTATACCACTCTGCCAGAACAATGCTGTGGACCAGTTCTTCTGTGAAATCCCCCTGATCCTCAGGCTCTCCTGCTCAGACTCCAACTTTAGGGAGGTTGGGCTTCTTATATTAAGTTCTTTTTTAGCTTTTGGATATTTTATTTTCGTTGTGCTGTCTCATGTGCAGATCTTCAGGGTTGTGCTGAGGATCCCCTCTGAGCAGGGACGGCACATGTGCCTCCCTCACCTTATCGCGGTTTCCCTGTATGTCAGCATTGGCATATTTGCTCACCTGAAGCCACTCTCCATCTCCTCCCCATTCCTGATTGTGGTGGTTGCAGTTCTGTATTCAGTGGTGCCTCCAGCAGTTAACTGCCTCATCTAAAACATGAGGAACAAAGAAATCAAGGATGCTCTGTGGAAACTATTTGAATATGATCTCCTTGAGATTAATAAAGTGTCCATTATCCCAATAGGTCTCCCACGGTATATCAGGAAAAGCCAGGACTAACTTTTCTTCATATTTGTCTTTATTTTTCCTTTGTGGGTTTCTTTTTCTATTTTGGTTTTTGTTTTATACCTGTGATAATATTATTCTTGGTCTCCTACCTGTTTTTTTTCTTGACCCAAAAACCTTATGTACATATGGATCCAGGCTCCCTGTTTAGTTAAACTGAATAAAGAAACGAGCAGGAAATTATTTGTCTCAGCTCCCATCTCTTCACATCTCCTCTGGAGCTGGGGAAGCAGCCCCAGCATGCAGGGGGGGTTCAGGAGGAAAATGCCCAGCTGCCCCATGGAGGAGCAACCCCAGCGGCCATTTGGGCTGCCCCTTGCTGCCTTAGTGGGCACTCGCTCTCTGCCACCTGCAAGTCAGGGTTGCTGCTTCCCTGGAGCCACGGCCAAGGACAGCATCAGGAAGTGGCCTTTTCAGTGCTGGTCTCTCCTCACTTCCACATGTCCTGCTGTGTCTTTAGGTTTGTGTAAGCCCTAGAGTCTCATGTAACTTGAGACAGTCCTGTTGTGTCTACAGTTGCATCCCTGTGGCTGAAGGCAGGACCAGTCAATGTGAACCACTTTATTAGAGCTGGTCTCTGTGTAAGCACCACAGTAACCAAAGGGGCTTCTCAGAGCAGGGCCAGAAGGCTGGGCGCCTCTTCCAAAACTAGTGCCAGGAATACACCCAAGGAGCTGCTCCCTCAAAAGCACTTTTTCTCTTCTGGGGTTCTTGAAGGATTCAGGGGAACAAGCTCAGAGTCCCAGGGGCATCTGTTAGGGACCAAGGGCTGGACTGAGAGCTCCCTTCTTGGTTGCACATGTCCACTCAGACAGCAACTGGTCTTTGGCTTATCTGCCTGGTGCTGTCCCAGCTGCAGTGGGGCTGATGGCAGTTGACATCCTGGAGAGGAATCGGGAGCTGCCAGGAGAAGTCAGGGGATCTCCAAGGACAGTGGGCAGTGAAGTACACCTCATAAAATGAGTGACAATCCAAGGAGGAGTCTCCCAGAGGAAAAGGTGAACCTCAGGAGACCATAGACCAACAACGGCCCTGCAGTGCCAGGAGAAGCTATGAGGAGCCAGCAGGCAAAACGACATAAGACTGAAGAGTGTTTCAGGGCAACTTCTTGGAAAGCCCAGTACATCCATCCACTGCCCTTTGTGCCATTAGAGACACCCCATGCTCCTGCTCAGCCCTGTCCTTGGCTAAGGAACCATGAGGGAACATGGAAAGGGGCTCAGCAGCAGTGATCCCCATCCAGCTGGGTCTGCTCCCCATCCTGACCACCATGGCCAGTGGAGGGTCATCCCATAGCCCCAGGGCACAACAGCCCCCACACTCTTCAGAGCAGCACCGCCAGCTCAGGGCCCTGCAGGGAGCACAAGGAGAGAAAAAGGACTGGACAGCCAGGCCAGCCTGGACATGTTTACCTGGGGAAAAGGATGTCCAGGGAGAAGAGCAAGGGAGCATTTCTGTCTCTCGGACCTCTGCTTAGTGAAAGGGCTCAAGGAGGAGGAGAGCATGTATTGGCAGGAAACTCATGAAATCCCACAAGAATAAGTGCCAGTTTCTGCCCCTGCAGGGGACTAATCCTGGCAATGGCACAGGCTGGGGGCTGCCTGGCTGGGAACCAGCTCTGTGGGAAAGGTCTTGGTGGGCAGGGAGCTGGACAGGAGGCAGACGTGTGCTCTGAAAGCAAGGGAGGACAGCAATGCCCTGGGCTGTACAACCAGGAGCATGGCCAGGAGATGGAGGGGAGGGACTCTTCCCCTCTATGTGGCACTTTTTAGACCACATCCAGAACACTGTGTCCAGTTTTGGGAACCCCAGTACTGCAAAGGTGCCCGCAAGCTGGAGTGGGTTTAGTGAAGGACACTGAAGATGGTCAGGGGGCTGGATCATTTTCCCTGTGAGGAAAGGCTGATGAAGCTGGGCTTGTTCAGCCTGGAGAAGGGATGGCTGAGGGGCACCTCACAGCAAGGGAGGCCTCACATTTTTCGCCATTAGGCTAGCCAAACATTGGAACAAGCACTGGTTACCCTGAGAGATTGTGAAGTCTTCTGTCCTTGCAGGTTTTCAAGACCCAGATAGACCAAGCCCTGAGCAACCAGGTCTGACCATATAACTGACCCTGCTTTGAGCAGAGTGTTTTTTTATAGACCTCCCAAGGTCTACTCTGAACCTCAATGATCTTATCATCCTCGAATCTCTTGTCCGATATCTGATCAGCAGATGAGAGAACAGATGTTTATGGGGTGCAAATCCTCCTCTCTTTTATGTGACCAGCTAAGACAGGTCAGGTGAACATCTACTCTGCTCCATTGACTGCAAGGGGAGTCTGGGAGGCACTGCCTCAGACAGCTCTACATTACCCCTGAAACTCATTGCATCCGGCTTTAACACCCTCAAAGGCCATTGTCTGGAACCTGAAGCTCCTAGTCGTAGGTTTTGGGCATCAGGGAAGCTGAATGCCACCTGTGACTATTAAATACATTCCTGATGTTTGTGGACAGCAAAGAGTTTCTCCTTCATGGTGCATTCCCATGTCACGTGGACTCTGCCTGGGATTTGTCTCCCCTTCTTTTAGACAACAGTTGTTTGGGTGTCTTTCCACTCTTGCTCATACAGGCTCCTCTTACAGCTGACAGGTGGTCTTGACCCTCCTTCAGTGTAATTTATGCTCACAGGACTTTTAAATCACTTGGTTCTTTCATTGTCTTGGCCTCCAGGAACCTGATCAGCCCCCCCACAGCTTGGGTATTAGCTCACTTCTGGGCTCTTCTTTCCAGGTGAACCCCCTCCAAGGTGAAGTCCCAAGTGTGGTTCTGAGGTGACATGCTGCTTGGTGTCAGGTCTGCTCCAGAGGAGATAGGGCTGAGCAGGGTGTCCATGAGCACGGCCTGCCCTCCTGCTTGCCTCAGCAGGTTGGGTGGCTATAACAGAGGTGCCCTCACAGCCAGCACCCAGACAAGTCCCTTTCACCTGCCTCACCCCTCTCTTTTTTTGGGACAGGCAGTTGATTACAGACTAGGGCTGGCCTTTCTTACTCACAAACAAGGCAGAACTGGATGAGGATGTCAATGCTGAGGGCAGCCATGGCTGCAGTGACCATGGCAGAGAAAAAAGACAAACAGCAGAATCACAGCCTTGGAGTACAGGAGAGCAGATTTCAGCATCTGCTTGGCAGGATCCTGGAGAACTAAAATCCATGAAGCCCTTATGGATCTTCAGGGACAACAACATGAAAACCCAGAAACACATCAGTGTCATGTCTTAGGAGTCGAGCAGGCCTAGCTGGAGGCTGATGGGGATGAACAGGGATCTTCTGGCTGAAGAGTTCAAACACCAGAAGGCATTGCACAGGGCTGGAATGGGGAACAGGTTGTCCAGGAGGCAGATAGAGACATGGCCTGGGGGTACAGGGATGGAGGCAGGAAAGCCAAAGCTCAGCTGGGACTGGAACTAGCAAGGGATGGGATTGACAACCAGAAAGCCTTCTGTAAGTTCACTGGCAGCAAAAGGAGTCAGCTGAGGAAAATATAGTCTCATGGTGCTGTGGGGCAGGATATGTAGTGACAAAGACATGGAAAAGGCCGAGGAACTCATTGCTTTTTTCCCATCCTTTTCTCCTGGTAAGACCTGCCCCGAGGCCACCCTGGTCATCGAGTCTCCTACCAGCATCTGTGCTAGCAAGGCTGCACCCATGGCATTCCCGTGTCTGGGGAACGCTTATGCTAGTTGGGCAAACACAGGTCCATGGGAGCAGACGGGATGTGCCCAGGGGTGCTGAGGAAGCTGTCTGGTGTCATTGCAAGGCTGCTCTTGGTCATCTTTGAAATGTCAGGGCAAACAGGGAGTTCCCTGGTGACTGGGAAAACGCAAACATTGCATACCATTTTCAAGCAGGGCAAGAAGGAGCATCCAGGGAACTACAGTCTGGTCAGCTGCGTCTCAGTCCCTGGGAAGGTGATGAAGGAAATTAATTCAATTAATTCCTTTGCCCACATCTGTCAGCTGTTGCTCTCTGAGATGCCCTGGCGTAGATGAAGTACCCATAGCATGCTTGGAAATGTGACCCAGGACCTATGGGAACCCCTCTGGAGCATTAACTGGTCACCAGGAAAAGTATCTCCAGACATCTCAGTTGTCCCAGTTGAGACAACTTCCTTCTCTCCATTGACTAGAAAGGGAAGTCTAGAAAACCTGACTTGACATAGACATCTGCACTGAGGTGTCTGATGCTCAGGAGACCAGTCTCCTCCCTTTCTTCACCTAAAAAGGAGTCATTCTTCATTTACCATGGAGGGAATGAAGAGAGAGTGTTCATAGATGATCTAAAGACCCCTTTAAGTAGACACTGCAATACAGATGTGTTGAGATGAGTGCAAATCTGGCCACCCAAACCCAGGGTTTTTCACTGAAGTTGGTCACCCTGCTTCCCAGTATCAGCTGAGAGAGCCTGCCACCTTGGTGGGTGACTCTCTCTGTGCAAAGAGTAAGGAGTGGCATGGATGCTTCTGGGTGAGGAGGGCTTTTAGCACACTGAGATCTCTGCAAGACATAGAAATATCTTTCTTATTCTGCAGGCCTGATTATGATAGAAATATTCAGAAAATGACAATCAAAATGAAACAAAGGAGAAATGCGTGCAGATATCCTGGGACCCTCTGCCTGGCCTCTATCAGCAGGTCCCAAGGGGCTCTGGTCTCCTGCAGGAGACCTCCTGTCCTGTGTGACAGTGACCAGCCATGGGGAAACACCTCAGATACACTGGGGTCTCTACAAGTGGCCCTCAATGGCCATGGTGAGACAACTGAGCTCTGCCTGGAACTGCTTTGCAACTTTTCAACTTTTATAAAACGGCAATGCTTTCCCACCATGCAAGAATGGGAATTTCCAGAGTGTGTATTAATTGCAGGAGAAGAAATCTTGACCTTCCTCTGTACTTGCGTTGCCAGTACTTTGTCTGTGATCCTCTGTGTTTAATCTCTTGAATCTTTCCACCTGCCTGACAAAAGGTCTAAAGGCATCTTTTCAGCAGGCTATCTGGTCCTGTGCCCTTCCCATTGCTCTCCAGTTTTCACCTCCCCTTACTGCTTGCTCAGTCAGATCTCTTCAGCTACCCAGCTGCTGCTTTGAGCTTCAGGGAGTTAGCAGCCTGTCCTTGTCTTCCAGCAGTCTAATTATCTCTTCAGCCAACTCCTTCATTCTATCTATCATTTCCCATCTATCTCTCCAAAATATTTCTAGTGAGGGTATCCCTTTTGGATGATGACCCTCACAGGAGGAAGTTCACCAGGTTGAAGAAGCAAATGTCCCTCAGCCTTCCCACATGGTTTAGGCCCCAAACCTCAAAACCAGAAAATCCAACCTCAATTCAAGAAAAGAGATTTCTGCATCAAGGGTGCATGACACTGGCACAGGCTGCCCTGCGAGGCTGTGGAGTGTCCGTTCATGGAGATGACCTTGACATGGTCCTGGGCAACTGGCTCTAGCTGACTCCCTTGAGGCAGGGGGATTGTACTAGATGATCTTAGAATCATAGAATCATAGAATAATTTGGATTGGAAGGGACCTTTAAAGGTCATCTAGTCCAATCCCCCTGCAGTGAGCAGGGACATCTTCAACTAGATCAGGTTGCTCAAAGCCCCGTCCAACCTGACCTTGAATGTTTCCACAGATGGGGCATGTACCACTTCTCTGGGCAACCTGTGCCAGTCTTTCACCACCCTCATTGTAAAAAATTTCTTCCTTATATCTAGTCTAAATCTACCCTCTTTTAGTTTAAAACCATTCCCCATTGTCCTATCACAACAGGCCCTACTAAAAAGTCTGTCCCCATCTTTCTTATAAGCCCCCTTCAAGTACT
>NW_009194611.1:0-4151 GCF_000690835.1 Fulmarus glacialis | reverse complement strand
TCACCCCCTTCCCCCCCCAGCCTGTATTGATACCGGGGGTTCCCTGACCCAGGTGCAGGACCTTGCACTTGGCCTTCTTGAACCTCATGACCTTCACAGGGGCCCACTTCTCGAGCTTGTCCAGGTCCCTCTGGATGGCATCCCAGCCCTCAGGCGTGTCAACCACACCACTCAGCTTGGTGTCATCTGCAAACTTGCTGAGCATGCACGCAATCCCACTATGTCATTGATGGAAATATTAAACAGTACCGGTCCCAGTATGGACTCCTGTGGGACACCACTCGTCACCGATCTCCATCTGGACATTGAGCCATTGACCACTACCCTCTGGATGTGTCCATCCAACCAATTCCTCACCCACTCGACAGTCCACCCATCAAATCCATACCTCCCCAGTTTAGAGAGAAGGATGTTGTTGGGGACCGTGTCAAAGGCCTTACAGAGGTCCAGACAGATGACATCTGTAGCCCTTCCCATGTCCACTGATGTAGTCACTTGATCACAGAAGGCCACATAGAAGGTTGGTCAGGCAGGACTTGCCCTTGGTGAAGCCATGCTGGCTGTCTCGAATCACCTCCCTGTCCTCCATGTGCCTTAGCACAGCTTCCGGGAGGATCTGCTCCCTGATCTTCCCAGGCACAGAGGTGAGACTGACTGGCCTGTAGTTCCCTGGGTCTTCCTTTTTTCCCTTTTTAAAAATGGGGGTTATGTTTCCCCTCTTCCAGTCAGTGGGAACTTCACCGGACTGCCACGACTTCTCAAATGTGATGGATAGTGGCTTAGCAACTTCATCCGCCAGTTCCCTCAGGACCCGTGGATGGATTTCATCAGGTCCCATGGTCTTGTGCAACTTCATGTTCCTTAGATGGTCTCGAACCTGATCTTCTCCTACAGTGGGCAGCTCTTCATTCTCCCAGTCCCCGCCTTTGCCTTCTGCTGCTTGGGCAGTGAGGTTCGAGCACTTGCCAGTGAAGACTGAAGCAAAAAAGTCATTGAGTACCTCAGCCTTCTCTGTATCCTGGGTAACCAGGTCTCCCATTTCGTTCCACAGATGGCCCACATTTTCCCTAGTCTTCCGTTTATCCCTGACGTACCTATAGAAGCTTTTCTTGTTGCCCTTGACATCCCTGGTGAGATTAAATTCTATCAGGGCTTTAGCTTTCCTAAACTGATCCCTGGCAGCTCGAACAATTTCTCTGTATTTCTCCCAGGCTACCTGTCCTTGCTTCCACCCTCTGTAGGCTTCCTTTTTGTGTTTGAGTTTGGCCAGGAGCTGCTTGTTCATCAATGCAGGCCTCCTGGAGTTTTTGCCCAACTTCCTCTTTGTTGGGATGCATTGCTCCTGAGCTTGGAGGAGGTGATCCTTGAATATTAACCAGCTTTCTTGGGCCCCTCTTCCCCCCAGGGCTTAGTCCCATGGCACTCTACCAAACAGATCCCTGAAGAGGCCAAAGTCTGCTCTCCAGGGTAGTGAGCTTGCTGTGCACCTCCCTCGGTGCCCTAAGGATCTTGAAAAGATCCTTTTCAATCTACATGATTCTCTGAGGACATGAAAGTCCAGCAAAAGGCTTTATGCCTAGGGTAGATGCTTGCAAGGTCACTTCTGCTTGAGAACCCAATAGGCCAGCAGCAGTCCAAAGTCTGGCATGTTGATTGTGAGATCACTGCTGCTATAGTCCCAGATACCTGAACAGCTGGCATACGCTTCGGATGCTCATTTTGAGGTCACATCTGTCTCTGCAGGTGGCAGGCCAACCCCAGGCTCAAGGCTGGGTTCAGTGCCTATGAGATCATTTCTTCATGAGTACCTGACAGTCCAGCAGCAGGCACATGGTTTGGATGTTAATTATGAGGTCAGTGCTGCCAGACTTCTGATAGGCCAGAAGCAGGCAGATCATTTAAGTATTGATTTGGAGGTCACCGCTGTCTGGGTACCTGATAGGCCAGCACCAGTCTCATGGATGAGGTAGGTGCTTGTGAGGTCACTTCTGCCTGAGTCTTTGATAGGCCAGCAGTAGGCATATGGCCTGAATGCCAATCATGAGGGTGCTACTGCCTGAGTACCTGAGAGTCCATGAGCAAGGCCACAGGTGTTTGAAGTCATGTGTTTCAGAGTACCTCTTAGGCCAGCAGAGAGTTGATGACTAGGCTTGGTAATTGTGAGGTCAATTCTCCCTGAGTATGTAACATGCCAGCAACTAGAGATTGCTTATGACATCAGTGCTGCTTGGGCACTTGCTTGGCCAGCAGAAGACTCATGATTGGGATCTGTGTTTGTGAAGTAATTTCTTTCTGAATACCTTTTTAGGCCAGGATCAGGCTTGTGGCTGTGTTAGGTGCCTATGAGGTCTCTTCTTCCTGGAAACTTTCCTGGACTCTTCCATAGGTGGTGGGATGCCTGCACTAGTGGTCCCAAGCCTTCAGTCAGCTTTTGCTTTCTCAGCAAAGAAATGTCTCGGCATTTCTTTTCCCTGGGTTAGGATTTCTGGGCTCACTGGATAGATGTCCATCAGAGCCAAGATGCCTGCGCCCCTAACCCAAGTCCTGGGTGAGGGTGGGGATGGAGGGTGTTGCACCCACCATAGTGTGTAGTCCCCATCACTGCCTGGTGGGCTTGTATCCCCTGTCCTTTTGAAGTATGTCCTGCAGCAGCAAGAGCCATTTCCCATTGCCCCTTATCTGGTTCTGTAGAGCTCAACCTCTGGATGAGATCTCCACTGGGACACAGGGGCCTCCTTTCTTTTTAGTCCCCACCCATGGACACCACAACCTGGACCTCAGATAAACACCCAAGGGTGCCTACGTGTGGGAGAAGTGTGACCACCGCATGGGGAAAGGTGTTTCTAGGAGGCATGTAGGATGCACCCAAACCCTGGCCCACTGGAGAACAGACTTTGGGTTGTCCAAGGCTCTGCTTGGAAGGATCCCATGGGAGACAGTAGTGGAAGTCAAGAGGCCAGGAGAGCTGATAGACCAGCTCAATGCACAGAAGAAAGTTCAGGGAAGATGGAGACATGGATTTTCTACCCTGGATGGAGAATTTGTCCAAGTATGCGGACATGGCATTAGGAAAGCTGAAGTGTAGCTAGAGCTCAAAATTGTTAAAAGAGGAAGTAATGGACGAAGAAAAAAGCTCTTGCCCCTATGGACCTGCCTGGTGAGCACTGGGCTCTCTCTGACCCTCATTACCCTCATTGGACCTAATCCTGATTTGCTGACTTGTGCTCCTGTATTGATCTTGATCCTACCTCAAAGATTGGATTACCATAAAGCTGTCTGGTGTTCTGGACTCCCAGTTGACCCAGGTTGCCATCTCCAGGCCTGCCCCAGTCCCCTTGCTGGGGAGGTCCCTGCGCTGCTAGCTGTGCTCCTGTGCTGGGTTCACAGTTCTCCATCCCTCAGTAGCTGGACCTCACTGTTCCCCAAACATGCCATGACATGTTTTCACTTAAGGATCATTTCTGGAAATGGGATTTCTTTTTTCAATTTCTCAGCACAGGGAATAACTGAACATGGGAAACAAGGTCCTCTCACCCCAAGCTGTCCATTAATGGACACTCTCCATTAATGAAGAGGCATGAAAAAATCCCTGAAAGGGCCCCCTATACATCAGTTGATGCCCCATAGAGTCCAGACTGTCAGGGCCCTGAGGCGGGTGCCTTTGTCTCACTCGGGGCAGTGGGTTGTGTGGGCTCAGGGCCAGCCCCATTGAGAGGCCCCATTGAGAGACCACTCCACACTCAAGCACTGCTTTTCATCTCAGGCTTTCACCCTTGCCATTTCCCTGTGCTTCGTTGCAGGTATGCCCCCATCTGGTCTCATTGCTTCCTGGCTCAGACCCTGATACCAACCTGCTGGCCTACCTTTCTCAACCCACCTCAGACTGGTCTCATTATGACTGAGCTGCTGAGTGCTGACTGGGCTCTCAGCTGACCCCTGCAGCCATCACCACACCTGGTCTGCACTTCTTGCTCCAGTGCTGTCCATTACCAGACTTTGTCCCCTCATGTGACTCACCAGAAGGAGGAGAGGTGTCCAGGCATCCTGCCAGCTGCCCTTCCACCCTAGAGGAATATCAACCTTCCAGCCTCTTGGGCATGGCTGGAGAAAGGAGCCTGAAGTGCAGGAAAGCTGCCCAGAGGAAAAGGACC
>NW_009194610.1:0-206 GCF_000690835.1 Fulmarus glacialis | reverse complement strand
CAAAGCCTTGCAGTGTGCAAAGCCCTGCAACGTGTAAAGCCTGGCGGCATGTAAAGCCTCGCACTCTGTAAAGCTTTGCACCCTGCAAAGCCCTGCACTGCGCAAAAAATTGCAAAGTGCAGAGCCTTGCACTGTGCAAAGCCCTGCAGGGGGCAAAGCCCTGCGACGTGTAAAGCTTTGCAACATGTAAAGCCTGGCGGCATGTA
>NW_009194609.1:0-7622 GCF_000690835.1 Fulmarus glacialis | reverse complement strand
CTTCATCCCCCAGCCTGTATCGATACCGGTCCAAAGATTGTTCCTGTATGTCTAGAAAAATAGTGGTATATCTTGTCTACAGTTGCCACATCGACAGTTTGGAGGAAAACTCTATGAGAGTATGGATTTTCAGTTATTCTGTATCAAAGTGATTTATCTCACCAGCTTGCTATCAATAGGACAAATAAAGCGTGTGCCTATAAACAAAATATAAATTACATTTTTAAAATCTCTCATAAATAGCGATTATTTCAGAACTTCTTGCAATTAAAATGTCTCATCTGTGATGTGAAAACTGTTTGAAAAGAAAAACAGACGAAATGGAGAGAAGGCTTGTTTTTTAGATTTGGATTTCTAGCTGCTTTCACGTACGGTACGTAAAACGGGGTGGCTGTCTTGCGAACCCTGAAGGGCACAAGCCTGTGTAGCTTTCTACCCAAGAAACAAGCTTCAGGGAGGGAGCGGTAACAGTGAGCTGTGCAGCTGTTGTTGAGGCTGCGGCGGTGCAGTCCTGGGTCGTTCTCGCGCTTTGCCTTCTTCCAGTGCTTTTATCGGCCAGAGATGTACAGCTGGCCTGGCAGTGCTCTGCCTTTGAGCCAGACATACCTCATCTGTGCCAGATCCAACCAAAGCCAGCTTCACGACTAACAACAGTCTTTGACTGTGCTGTCTCCTAGAAAGTAGAAAAATTCATGCCCTCTGCCCCCAGGGCCCTAACCCATGTCTCTTAGGAGCATTTGGTCTTGCTGCAACTTGGCCTTTTGAAGCTGGATCACAGTGCAGAAAGCAATGCAAGCTTTGTGGGGTCAGAGAGCGTTCAGTGTAGTACCTCGGATTATATCTCTGAGTGTATTTGGGAGGCATTATGTGGGAATGGGTGGGAGTCCAACATTTCATTCTCCCTTTTCAGGGTTATTGCTGTTTGGGGAGAAAACCTCCAAAATCAAGTAACTGCATAATGTACCATCTATAAACAGGCAGGGAGCGGGGTCTAGAAATCTCTTCTTGACATAGCGGGAATCTAATGACTGGACCACAGAATCAGTCTCTTGCAGTCTCCATGAGTCTAGCATCTCCGTGACTCTTTCCATGCATAGCGTATGAATCAAACTTATTTTTACTTTTTAAGGAGAGCTGAGAGATTGTCTCGTCCAGTTCCTTGGCAAAAGGCAAGTTTGTCAGTAGTCGTTTTATTTCTGATAGAGTTTTGACTGACTTGCTGTTGGGGACAGTCAGCAGTGAAAGATTCCCAGCCTTCCTCGATGGTCTAGGCTCTTCCTAGGCACTGTGCTTACCAGTAGATGGTTAGTCTTTCCTTATGTCCATGTCCATCTTTGGGATTTAAGCTCATTGGGTCTTCTGTCCAAGTAGATGTGGAAAGAAGCTTACTGCCTCTCTTTTTCTATTACAGTATGCTTTCATATACTTAGAGGCACCTGTTTCCTATAAAATAAGTGATTTCTCTAAAATAAGAGACAGTACAGTCTCTTTTTTCCTCTATAGGTTGTGGTTTCTTGACCTATGATTGCTCTCTCTCTTCTTTCTGTCCACCTGATCACACTTCTCTAAAAGTACGGTTGTTCAAAGCTGGGCATACTACTCAATTTGTGACCAGATCAGAGCAGGAGGTGATGTTCACATGTCTTACTAGTGATACACTTGTTTTTACATAAACATTAGGATGGTTTTTTCCAAGAGTACCACACTGTTGACTCATGTTGAGTTCATGATCATTGTAACTGCCAAATCTCTTTCTGCAGAACTGCTGTTACGCTAATCTTTCCCCAGATTTTGTTTATGCAGTTGCTTATTCCTGGCTAATCTTAGAACTCTGCACTGGCCTTGCTTGAATGGCTGCTGCAGAGCAGCAGTTGTGCAGGGGCTTGCAACTGTCTCGTTAGCCTTGTGCACAGCCTTCTGCGTTGTGGCATTACCTGCATCTTTCACATATTTGAGTATTTTCATTACCAGTATTTCCCTGCTATTGGAATGAGTATAACAAATTTTGTACATACGTCCAGTTTGGAATGAACCTCTGATACATATTAAATCATCTTTCTAAACAGTTTTTTACCTAAGTACCAACAGTTCTTGTTAAATTATGTTTTTCTAGCTTGCTTGTGGGAATATCATGAGCAACAGTGTCAAAAGTTCTACCAAGGTCGAGATAAATGACTAGTATAGATGAAGATAGATGATTGCTCTTTTCAGCATCCGCACATTCTACCAGCTGTAGAGATAGAAAACTAGCTCCGTGTGTATTCTAAATATTAGGTTTTATTACTAGAAGGTCTGCATCTCTTCTTTCTTCCATAGGAACTGATGTGGGAAATAGCGGGTGTCTCCATCCAAGTGGTGTCTCCTAGGTCTGTCTTGGCAGTCTTTTCCTGATCGGCCTCACCCAGGCAGTTTGGGCTGCTCAGCCTCTCCCGCGGAGCGCAGGTCGGGCAGGAGATGTCAGGCTACTCTGCTGAGCAGCTCTAGACAAACCTTTTTGACCTGTGTATTAGTTCACTAGTTCTACTTCTGCTCCTGTTCATGGGAAGTTTTAAGAACATTCTGATTCAGTGACCACTGAATGCTTGTATCTTTCGGGAGAAAATGGGAGAAAGGGGTCCTGTAAGACTTGGGTTTTTTTGTATTTTTCCCTTCTAAAAAGGGATGATGGACTAGGGAGTCCTAAAATAATTGACACTTTGTTTTACAGAAACCTTCTGGTGTTTGTTTGGCTTATTTTTTTGTTGTTGGGATTTTTTTTGTTCTGAAATGCTGAAGAAGCTGGAGAGAACAAGTGGTGGTGTTATACTAAATAAATCATGCATGTAAAACCTGTGTTACTCCATGAGCCCACCATACCTAGGTTGTCTCTTTTAAAAACTATTTGTTTATGTTAACATCAAGCAACTGGGAGAAAAGCTCCTTTTTATTAATGACTCGGCATCCCTCTTCTCAGGCTTCAGCTTTTCTTCTGCTTTCCATGACTTTTTTTTTCTTCTTTATATGGGTTTATGTTACTTGATGGCAATATTCAAGGTTGCGTTGCTTGCCTATCTTCCTTTTAGGTGATTTGATCTTCTATGATCAAAAAGCCAGCCCCACAAGTCAGTTGAGCCCTAGTAAGTGCCTTGCTGGAGCGTAGGGATCTCCAAACATTGTATATGGATCCTAGATATGTGTTCACCCAAAAATAATTCCTGTATCAGTGTTAGCCTTTTTGTTCTAGCTTTAAAATCCACAATGGTTGGACTAAAACCTGAAAACCCCATACCTAATAGAAGTCCCTATATCTTACTGAAAAAATGTTGAAAGACAGTATGACTTCTGGAAAGTCTGCTGTAGAAAACTCATGTGTAATTAATGGAAGGGAAGTGTCAGTCTGAATATGTTTTTACAAAATGAATTACAAATATCTTGACCACATCTTCCTCTGTTTTCCGATACAGAATTTTCTTCCAAAAATAGAATCATAAAGGTTCTGAAGTCTCTAAAGTTATATTCGTTATAATACAGTATTTTCAGTCTTCCTTGTATAACAAGCTTATGACTCTTCTTTCAAAAGTTCAGGATTCTTTCACTAATTTATTTTAAAAACTATTATTTAAAAAAAAACATTGCATAACTTAAATTTTATACCAGTTGATCTAACTGCCTGCCATAATTCCGTTTGGGTTTTGAAATAAGCATCAAAAACTGAGAAAGCTTTCATTCTCTTATGCCCATGATCTAAAGTTTAAAGCAAATAAGTACATGTACTTTCTCATTATTTCAATGAAATACAGGGTCACCAATTCTGACTCTCTTTGTATTTTCCATGAATTTGTCAATTTTTTATTGGCTCTGTCTTGCCGATAGAGTGGAAGGAAGGAGGGACTGAGATTTAATTAAATCTTCTTTGATATTTAATTTTTTATTTAGTATCTTGGAGATCCAAGGAGTTCCAAACAATAATCAATCAAAATCGCTGCCCTCTGTCTATTCTCAGTGGAACCGTCATAATAACCAATTAATACAGCCCTAGACTAGACAGAAAAGTAGTGATTAGCCAGTACAAAAATTGATTGCAATTAGCTAAATTCCGGTGTAGCAGAAGTCACCAGTTAAAGCCTTTTTGCAAAACAGGTGTAGGATTTAGTTTGCTCAAAATATGGGGATACAGCAGAATTTTCACTTTGCTTCAGGCCTTTTCTGACCTTGACTAAGGGATGAAGGCTTTTAGACCCCTTGAGTTTCATTTTTAAAATGACCTGTCATGGTCAGTTAACTGATAATGTATCATTTAACCACAAAAACTGTCTATGTGCATCGCTTCCCATAATTTTCTATGGTTCCACTTCTTTTGAAGTATTACTGCCCTAAAATCAAAGCACACACAACTGCAGAGCATTTTAGAAATATACGGCGTTATTCTGGTGACACCAGGTGTTGAAAGTAAAAAATGTAATGCATTATGTATTCAGAAGCATGCCTTTATTAATTGATAGTTATTGTGGAGTAAACAGTGAACCGGTAAAGGTTTGTCATTTGACAATATTTTGAGTTATCTATTTTAAAAGAAATGTTCACATGTTGAAGATCAGAAGTGATTTGTTCATCACCTGTCTTTTTAAGCCATATCAAAAAGACAAAATTAAATTCTTGTATGGTTTCTCTTCTTCCTATGTCTTACGTAATACGCTGTTTCTTGATTTGCATGTAGTGTAACCCTCTAATTAATTATATTATTTAATTTTTCTTTAGTTAATTAGCATCAGTAAGTGATTATTTGCTTAAAGAATGCAGAAGTAAAATCAATTGAGATTTCCAAATGTCCCTAGATACTGTCTGTCAAATCTGGGACAAATGGTGTTCAGAATAATAACATATTCCTGTATTTGGAGATTGGGAGTTACCAGAGACTGCTGTACTACGTGATATTTGGGCGGGGGGAGTGGCATTGGGAGGGCAGTGATTGATTTGTTCAAGAGCTGAAATGTAACTTTCTACTGCCAAGTTGGACTAAGCAGTTATTTAATAATGTTTTGTGCATTTTTAACATTGTATGGATAATGCTTATCTTTAAAATTTTCAGTTAACATCGTCTTAAGTCCAACAATATGATATTTGGTTAATCTGTAAAATCATCCCTTCTTATTTCAGCTTTCCATTGTGATTGATCCCAATGCAAGAAGAAAGTTTTCACTTAGAAGGATAGAGAAGTCTTAGGACTTGCACTTCCTGTCCTTCTCATCCTGTTCACTGACACTGAAATCGGAAAAAGTAAAGTATAAGGAAGTGAATTGGAGGGTACTCTACATACTGCTGGGTATTTGGGACCTATTTGGAAAGGTGGGATCCCAGTAAAGCAGAGAAATAAAATAAAACCCATTGCAGTAGGTATGAATTGTTTTCTCATTTTCAGAGCAAACCCTGGAAAAGGATTAATATAGTCTTTCCATTGTCACTTCTGCCTAACGTCCCACGGTATAGACAGTGGATACTAGTTCGGCAGTTACTCTTTTCATGATGAAATCTGTGCATCCCCCTTGGTCTGCTCTGTGGACTACTAATGTAGCCAGGTTAGCCATGCTCTTTTCTCAATTTTGTCCCATGTTTGGGGTGTGTGAGGAGGCTGTTATGGGGAGATATTAAAGCTAGTCAGGGGATAAGCTAATTTATACTTGAGGTTTAATCACCTGTGCTTGGGATCTGCTCCAGCCCTAAATTTACTACATCTTAAGATCTAGATTGAGGCATTCAGAACATTTTATATTGTAATATTGCCTTGTCTGCCCTCCGTGCCTCTTTTCCCAGCACAAAGTCTAGATTGATTGGACACTCTCCTAGGTATTTGAGTGCCTTAAGATATGTGAGTTTGCTCTAAAGTGCACCCAAAGTAACTTTGAAGACTTACGTCCCTAGAATGCTGGTTTTGTCAAAAAAAGAAATGCTTTTTCAGCTACTTTATATGCTGTCATGATGCAGGAACATATTGCAGATGGAAACCACCTAGTTTGTAGAAGTAAAATCCTTCACAAAATTACCAGGCGCTGGAAAATATGAAACTTTTAGGTGCATAGGACCACCTTCAAATCGTTAAATACAGACATCCATAATTGCAGAAAAAGAAGTAACAGGAGCTTGTCCTAAGATAATGCAACTCGCACAACTGTTAAAAAAAAAAAAAGTCTGTATTTGCAAGTCTAAGCCATTCCATCTCTTTATTTTGAACCCTATAAAATAGACTGATCAAGGAAACAAACAACTTTTCCATTTGTGCACTTGCTGAACCTTTCATTGATGTTTCTGAGTACAGATGAGGTCACTTTTTTGCGATTTTTCTGAATGAGATTTTACTGGTACCTTTTGTGATGTCTCCAGTGTTTCCGTGAAATACTTGTTCCAGCTGTGCTGCTCTCTTACAACCATGTCATCTTGGTGGCTGGCACAGGTGCCTCTTGTAGCTGATGAGGACGATGTCCTGCGCTTGGTATTTACTTCCAACATCCATGCACTCATTCATGTGAGAAGAGGGAAATCTCTGAATGGGAATGGTTGGAAAATGAGCATGTGAATTTCTGAGGACTGCAAAACATACGTGATTCTTCTTGAGTATTATTTTCTCCTGGCCTATAGTTTGGCTTCTTTCACTCGTCATTCTGCGATCAACCTAAATATACAAGTGTTGCCTTTTGTGACAAGGTCACCCATCTAGTTGACCAAGGAAAGCTAGTAGATGTGGTGGGTTTGGATTTTAGCAAAGCTTTTGATACTGTCTCTCACAGTATCCTTCTGGACAAAATGTCCAGCACACAGCTAGGTAAGTCCATAATACATTGGGTGAGCAACTGGGTCAGGCTCAAAGAGTTACAGTAAATGGGGTTACATCAGGCTGGCGGCCAGTCACCAGTGGGGTTCCCCAGGGCTCAATTCTAGGGCCAGTGCTCTTTAATGTTTTTATAAATTATCTGGACGCAGGAGTTGAATGTACATTAAGTAAGTTTGCCGATGATACTAAACTAGGAGGAGCTGTGGACTCCCACGAGGATAGAGAGGCCTTACAGAGAGACCTGGATAGACTAGAGAGCTGGGCAATCACTAACCGTATGAAATTTAACAAGAGCAAGTGCCAGATTCCCCACCTGGGCCGGGGCAATCCTGGTTTTACATACAAATTGGGGGATGAGAGGCTGGAGGACAGCCCCATAGAAAGAGATCTGGGGGTTTCGGTTGATGGCAAGTTGACTGTGAGTCAACAGTGTGCCCCGGCATCCAAAAGGGCCAGCTGTGTCGTGAGATGCATCAAGCACAACATAGCTAGCTGGTCGAGGGAGATGATTGTCCCACTCTACACCGCGCTGGTGCAGCCCGCGCGGGTGCAGCCCCACCTCAAGTACTGTGTGCAGTTTTGGGCACCTCTACAAGAAGGACATCAAACTATGAGAGTGTGTCCAGAGGAGGGCGACCAAGATGGTGAAAGGCCTTGAGGACAAGACTTAGGAGGAGCGGCTGAGGTCACTTGGTTTGTTCAGCTTGGAGAAGAGAAGGCTGAGGGGGGACCTCATCGCAGGCTACGACTTCCTCAAGGGGGGCAGTGGAGGGCGAGGTGCTGATCTTGCATGTCCAAAGAAGGGCAACAAAGCTGG
>NW_009194608.1:12936-30323 GCF_000690835.1 Fulmarus glacialis | reverse complement strand
CCGGCGCAGGTCGGCGTCTGAAGGAGCACGGCCACCGGCGCAGGGGCAGGAGCTCGCCCCCGGACACCGATTCCAGGTCCCGCCTTTCAGAAACCGCTGCGCGAACCCCCGCCCTCGGGCAGAGCCCCCAGGACTGTATTTACACACACGGTCACCTTTCTTACTTCACCTTCCCAAGTGTTTTTTCTGGAGCCACTCGGCACTTCCATGAGGAATTCTGCTTCTCTCAGTCTGTGTGTGTTTGTGCTCAGTGTAAAATGACAATGGAATTCAGAGTTTAATCTTAAATCCCATTCCTGCCATTTCCAAACCCATTGCCGAGAGGAAGCAGCAGACCTTTGAGAGGGCGGCTCACCTCCTAACACTTTTTCACCACATAACCAGCAATCACAGATGCCAACTTTCTGCTCACTAAAGAACAACTACGCTGACAATTTAAAACATATGCACAAGTCTTGTGAAGTGAGGATTATCTGCAAACCCCCCAGATCTACAGAAACTGTCTTCGGTATGCAACGTTCACTGAATCCCTAGTTAACCGGGCATTAAGGATTCATCATACCCAAATAAATGACTGTTTAAAGCAATTTTCAAAAACCTTACCTCTAATTTCTAGTACAGACAACTTCTGCTCTTCCAGTTATTTCCTCAAGACAACTGAGGCCTGAAGGAAGTATCTGCGGAACGGAACAGTGGATCTGTACTTTGTACGTCGCTTACCACCCGCCGGAAGGCGCACGACGGGGTTTTCCACACCTTAGAGCCACGCACCGTACCTCTAGCGCAACATCCCTACCACCCCGTCACACTTCACCTACGCGATGTTCTACCTCCTGGAAGTTAACTGTTCGGGACATTGTAAGTGCGGGTAGTGCAATGCTCTTGAAATGGTCCCAGAAGTCAAGGGTGGTTTTGGGCAAATATCTGAAAGAACAATAATTTTATCAAATTGACAGTACAACCTGTTTTTAGATAAAATGAAATGATAAAAATTTCATGAATCATCAAAAACTATTTAATTGAAAGTGGTACAAGCAAATCATGTCTTATATAATAGAAGATTTCATCATATCCTTTTTCTTTTTACTCATATTCCACTTACATTTGCTGAAAAAATAGATCAAAAATAGACAGCACTGATATATTCACTGAATATGAACAGACAGCTTTCCGAGTTAGAGGTATGACCATTCAAAAACTAACCATTTAAAATGGAAATACAAACAATCTTCAGGTTGGCTCTTCTGGCCAATTATGTCACAAACGGAAGAAAAAGTTGTCAAAATACACAGAGCAAGTCCAGGTAAACATTTAAAATTTATTAAACTTTTTGGTCAAAATAATTGAACAAGTATGTACAATCCCATTGTATTAGCTCTATTATGTATTTTAGGAACAAGGTCAAATCTAATGCTTTAGTGACCCAGAAGTTCCACATTTCAAGATTTTCAAATAGTGTCACAACCAATATACAGTATAAGTTTTTTTTAATTTAAACTTTATTTGTAGAACCTCAAAGTTAGTTGTACTTACTAGCTTACTGTGAACAAGAGTGGCACTCTATGGACATTAATCGGGAGGGTAAGAACGGAGACATTTTGCTCTTGCATATGCAGATCTGATTCAGTAATCATAATACACCTTCATTTTAAGAAAAATGGAGTGTAAACCACACTTCTGTGTTTCATCTGGGAAGCTCAAGGGATCTCGTTTTTCAGAAAGAATTTCTAATTTGCAGGCACATTTCATAGAGTGTAATGTCTAGCTACTCGATGCTACTAAAACGTGCTGCAACAGCTTCAGGAACAGCTGCTCACCCAGGCTGGTCTAGGGTGAAGAGAAGGTTGATGCATTTTAGGCCTCTTTGGAGGGAGAAGGAAAAAAAAAAAGTACCTAAGGCTTAAAAAAAAGTTAGCAAGAACAGAGTTACAACAACCGCAGTTAACACCAGCTCGTAGCCTCAGTGTTTTCCGACATCTTGGTGTTAAAGTCGGAACGTGCTAAAATGTATTAAGCTGCGTTGCTGCTTGGCATAATCAAGATAGTTGTTTTTTTTTTTTGCTGGCTTGAACTGCAATATGAAATACAATATATTATGCCAAATATTTAAAATAAACTATATCTTCATGACAAATACTAAAAAGGTTAAAAAACATAATGCACATAAGGTATGTCTCTATCTAACACTGAGAGGCATCAGATAAACTGAATTTTTATCTTCAAAGAAGAAATTTTGTTAAATGTTTTGTTTTCCCTTCTGTGCAAGGTAGTCACTTTCTATTAAGGCTGTGGATGTCTTTATACTAACCTTTTCAATCTCCTACTTGGTACACAGATAGCATTTTACAAGAAAACCAGTGCAACTTAAACTAAATGACAATTTCATGGAAACTCTAAATTTAGAATTTGAAATACTACACAAAAAAGTTTGTATTAGTCTGCCAAAAATCAATGTTTTGGGGCAAACATTGTCAAATCTGCCCATCAGAATTATTTTGCACAATCTCAGTACATGCAATAAAAAAAAAAATAAAAAGACTGAATACATACCTTCAGATTTAAAAACTCTTTTTATAGTTTGTTATTTTATTAAGTGGTTTACACCAGAAGGTGTGGTTATAGATACAGTTGGTGAGTAAATATTCATGGAAACCTGTCTACGAACCCAACTCAAGACCTACCTAAGTGCTCAAAGGTAAAAACACCTAAGCCTAGATACAGGCCAGAGGAGGAATGTTTACAGGCATTAAGCACAATATATGTTTTGAAAGGCCCAAATATTACAGCAGAGAAAGAGCGCGAGAGATAGAAATTACATTTTTATGACAATTTTTTCTTCTTGGGTGTTAAATTTTTGGTCTATAAACTGGAAAGGAAGGCTCAGACTTAAATAAATACATTTGTTTTGAGTATTGGCCTTATTGAGCACTGTCCATCAATTCTGCCTCTGGAGGGTTTCTCCCAGAAAACTGCGACTGACACTCCCTACCCCCACCGAAGGCAGAACTATACCATGAACTCAAAAACCAGGCCAGATCCTCTCCTTTATCTAAAGGGAAGTAAGTGCATCAATGTTCTTCACTGGTAGGACAAGAAGGCCTTCTCTTTTACAGATAAACAACTGAGCTTAACTATGCAAGACGACGACTCTGTCCTCAAGTAAGTCATTTTTAGTTAATTTTGTCCTGGAATATATACAAATTATTGGTGGCAGCTACAGCAATGATGTTCTCCATGGGATGCCATGCTGTATGAAGAATCTTCTTGTTGAAGTCCAGACTGTCAACGCTTATTTCATCCTTCTTTCTTTTACCACCTGTACACACTTTACGTGGCTTTAAGATGGCACGAGGTTTGCTGCTCTCCCTGGATGCTTCTAGAGTGATATCCCGTCGCGTGTTTCGGTCAAACATTCTAAAGAAATTGTTGTAAGATCCAGTCATGATAGCACTGTTTAAAAACAGAAGAAAGGCAAATCTTATTAATGATTTCCAGAAATAGTATTCAACCCCCATCTTCTCTCCCTTACACACAAAGTGACTGTTAGACCAAGTTCATGACCAGTATGTGGCATTACACTCCTTTCCTCTCTGACGTATACCTTTGCTCAACTCTGGTTTTGGACTTCAGCTTCCACTCCACCACTTTCTCTTCCAGGTCTTCCCCTGGTCCCCCTCCTGCCGCCGGCACTCAGCAGCAGTCTAATGCTTTATTCATCTTAATGTCAGCAAAGCGGGTTTTCCCATTGCTACTCTACCCTTTATCCCGTTGCAACAAAAGTTACGGCAGAAGCAAAGCCGTTGTAAACTGCTTAATTTCAGCAGACTATCACAAATGAAAACGTCTTCCTTGTCACTGTGCACATGTTAACAATGAGCATGCCAGTGGATTAATTATGAAAAATTGTCTTGAAGCAGTAAAAGAAACCCCTTATGTGAATGTGTAATGCAGCCCTGCAGAAACAATTCAGAGTTTCTGTACAAATTTGTATCAAATTTGCTTCTGAACGAGGCAGAAAAAAATCTGCATCTGAAAATGCTTTCATATATCTAATGGACAGCTTGTTTGTAGCTCTCACAAAAAATATGCTTGAAATTGAGGCCGAGTTGTTAATTATTTTCTGTATTGAACACTTATCTCTACCACTTGAAACTGGAAAAGCCATTTCCCACATGGCAGAAGTCCCACAGATTGTCAAAATCGCAACCACCTCACCCTTGTCATCTTATATGCTGACACACATTGTCTTTATGGCATTAAAAAATCAATGACTAGGATGAGAATGAGATACTATTACCACAACATATACCACTCAGATTGTACTAGGGAATGCACTGAGTGAAATATTGTTTTTCTTTTTCAAAGGGAGGTGAGTGTCACAACTTCTATGACAACTTATGTTCTTATGTTAAAATGAGATGATCTTGCTTTGAATTTTTTTTTTTTACCCCTCCAAAAAAGATTGACTGGAGTTGCTTGAAAAAAACATAGAAATAAGGGTCAGCTTTCTTGCATTTTAGCTTAGTGAAAAACATACACCACTTCATGAATTTTACATTAGATATTGTAAATACTGCTAGCAATTCTTTTTTTTAATAAACTGACTGATACAGCATATTTCTGCCCTCAGTAATTCAAAGCCACTTGCAACCTCAGCCACTTGCAACCTGGTATTCAGAGTAACCAGTTTTCTTTAATATTATTTACTTAAGAAATTAGTGTGTAAGTGGCATGTAGCAGTACCTGCAATCTCAACTATCACTGCAATAACAATGTAGGTAGGTTTCACTTTCTTTGCTGACTCCTGTGCGCAGCTTATGAGATTTGACTTCCCTGATCACTGTCCCCATCTAAACTATATGGTGGATCTTTTGTTCTTCAAATATTTGATAATGTTTAGGCCAAAGCTTGTTTCACAGGCTGATCCTGTTACTGCCAAATCAAAACTGATACCTTTTCATTGAACAGCTTGCAAGCATTTAGTAGCAGACAAGTCACTGTTCTAGGTATTTCAGATATACTCATAAAACTCCTACAAAAAAAAAAAAAGAGAAGAATCCCCGAGGCAAGCCAACACAAAGAATCCAGATATAAGATCCAGATCTGCCACGATCTTATCCATGGGTTCTGAAAGCATTTTAACAGGTAGCTAATATTACCATAGCTAGTGACAGGAAACATACACCACGTGTGCCAGTATAGTGGCTTTGCTATCTGATTATAATGCTTCCAAAACTTGCAGGCAAGACAAGGCATTTCCACTGTTTGCAACAAATACGAGTAATTATCTAACACAGTTTTATCTTCTTTAGCCTACAGAAAACACGGAAAGAAGACTGAATTTGCAAGACACTGAATGCATGTTCTTGTATACACTTTAAGAACGAAACTGAGTCACATTTTCATGGCTTGAAATGGCCAGTCTTGACTATATAAAACTCCAACAATAATTCACATTAGAAGCAAACTGACACACAAAAGTTTATTCCACTTTGCAACTGGAGGGTGGAGGATTGAAAAATGAACTCTTTTTGCAAAAAAACAAAAACAAAACCAAAAACCACAGTTGATTTGAATGTAACTAATTACATCCTTAAAGTGAAGTACCGCTAATGGGTTTCAAGACTGGAAACCAAATTCCTAATGCTGAGGGAAAAACAAAAAAACCAAACCAAAACAACCCCCCCAAACTTACCTATCAGAACCGTTCCAGCAGCATTCAAATTTGTCGAAGATGCAGTCATTTTCGTAAAGGGAACAAAGCTTGCTTCGAAGATACTCATGAACCTTTTTGGAACATTTAAATTGGTATTAGATATAAAGAAAAAGAAAAGGGAAAGGAAGGGATATTTAAGAAAACTTGAACACCATACTTGATATGTCTCTACAGGCCTGTTTTCCATATTGAGATCCCACACTTTAACAGAAAGGTAGTCTCTTGTCATCATGTATCGACCACTGTGACTGAATTTTACATCAGATATCGATGATATTATTTCTGAAAAAAACGATCTGCTGCTAGGATCTTCAGGTTCTTCAAAAACTGTAAATAGAAGACACAATTACAAATGAAATCAACACCAAGTTTCACAGCTTCGAACATTTTTTGGTACTTGGAAAACTTTAAATCAATATACTAGTTTCTTTTTAAAGAAAGTTGCTGTTAAATACTTTTAAAAAATATTTTTTTTTTTTAAACAATGCTATGCTCTTAGTCATGAGATTGCTAGATGCCTATCTCCAACATTTTCAACTGGAGCACAGCATCAGCAAATTACAATTCAGAGGTCTTAAGGATGAATCAGAGAAAAAAGTTGAAAAACAGCACATGGGTACAGCAAACATTACAACTGACCTACAAATCATGTCGAACAAGAGCAGATGAGAACACCAGCATCCCAAACACAGTATCTTAATGCACGATCCATGCATTTTGAGACTACTGTACAACGTACTTTTCTTTAGATCTGAACAAAAGTTGTACAACACAACCTACTGAAATGAAATATTAGTATCTACACTTGAAATGCAATTTGTACGGTTTTACAAAGCAGATAAAGAAATACATTATTTAAATTGAAGAGTCAACCTTTGAAGTCAATGTTTCATGACACAAGCTACCCAGAACTACTTATTTCATTTTTGAATAGACCCCTTTTAACAGGATGTTATTCAGTGACAAGCAGTTTTAAAAAATAAAGTGCTTCTAAGTAATTTAATGCAACACTGAGTCAAATAGATGAAGTGGCCTAGCATTCTACATTTCCCATTGCACAAATATTTCCTTCCACCAACAAGAAAACCTTATCTGCACTATAGAAAGCTTACCTGCAAATATCAGTATGGTAGGTCACCCCACAGGACTAGTAATACTAATAAACCACAACTATTACAGTAGCGAACAAGAAACAAGAGGCTGCGTGCAAGGCATAGGCAGTTATCCTTGTGACTTCAATAGAAAAGCTTTCCTCACTTACATAAGTTTATGTGGCTGAGCAGGCTAAAGAGCATTCACCTTTCACCCCTGGAAACTCGCTTCAAATGCGGCGCATATTCTTAAGAATTAATTCTATCCTAGGAGCTGCAAATGGTCACAAAGTAAACGGATTCTGGCAGCATCAGCCCAGTTTCTAATGCACAAAGGTGAAAAAACTGCCCTGAACTGGCATTTGATAAGCAGATACCTTTGAGAAGCACCAAGACTGAGTCTGGACAGAAGACAGGTCTCACTGGTGCCAAAAGCACTTGTTCCCATCAGTTTATGATGCATAAATGGGTAAACAGGAGCAGAGTCAGATCGTCAATTGTCTCATGCTACACTTCTGCTTGTTGATGGCCTAGAACAAGACAATTAAAATGTTCCATTCTACAAAACTACCACCCCTTACCTTGTATGCTCTTTACCAATAAGCAGAATTTGGTATGTTTATTTATAAGCAGAACACCTATACACTCTATCTTGCATGAAAACAAAGCAAGAAACACATAAATCAAAGATGCATCCTAACTTACATTTTGAATGCCTATCACAGAGGGCTGAAGAACGCATGTCACAAAGTCGAATAGTTCCTTTGCTACTACTGTAGACAAACACGTTACAGTGATGAGGGTGGAACTCTGCAGCAGTAATCACTTCTGTCAGCTCCTCCATGTTAGCAGGCTTAATATCTACAATATCTGGGAAGGTTTTTGTAAAGACATATAACATTTCACATTCAAATCACTTCTAGCAGATCATTATTAAAAAATGTTAAAAATACAATGTAGAAAACCAGGGCGAGATCTTAATTTCCACTGTGTGCAATCTACACAAAGTAAAGTGACCTGAGTAGATTAAAAAAACCAACCAACCAACCAAAAAAACCCCACCAACAAATTTTACAAATCAAGTTTAACAGAGGCTGTGGTGATAATTTCAGACTCCTCTCAAGCCTCCTTCTTAATGCTTCCTATTGGACACCGAATATACTTAATCTATTTACCTAAAGCTTCAGAAATCTTGCGTATGACCTATTTAATATTTAGTATTTCTTTTATTTTACTGCAGATTTGTCAATGTAGGACATACTATTAGTTTTGGACACACAGGTTTTCAAAAAGATTTGAAAATTATTTCTGCAGTTAATGATATGATTTGACATGGAGAAAAATTGAAATTTGTTTTCTTTAAGAGAAGTGTCATTTAGTTAAGAGACCTTAAACTTTGGAAAGAAGTATCTACAGTAACAAAGGATCTACTTTTCAAATCTTTCAACTCTTATTTAAATTGACTGAACTCCATAAATAAAGGCTGCTCCCAAAATTCCTCAATTTCTCTTTAGAAATCAAACTATGAATGATATTTCTACTGGCAATTTTCCACTGAAAGAATGCTTGCACTCAAGAATGAATGAGAGCATCCTAAGGCCTGCTTTCACTGTATTAAATGCTCCAGATTTTAAAACCCTGTATTTTAACCCCTAGATTCAAACACCTACTCTAATTAGTAAAATTAAAGAGAGTCTCTTAAACATACACAATTTAGACGTGCCCCAGTGTTCACAAAGAACAAAAAAAGGATACTAAAACTTCTATCTGTGATTTCTAAATGCCATAGGTTAATTCTTAGGTCATCTGCAGAAAGGTATGTTTCATGATCACTATTTACTGAAATAGAGTTTATGTGATAAGTATGTGCATTTGCAAATATCCTTCTGGGACTTGCTTCTACCATTAGGTCCATGGGTTTCAATATTGGCACCTGAAACATGAAAAAGAACAGTCAATTTTGGCATAAAACTGTTTTCTGATTCAGAAGATATTAATTAGTTGCACACCACAGATTTCTGTTTTGATTTAGTGACTAAACACTTTTCAAATCCACTGAGCAAGAAAAGTAATAAAATAACCTATGAATGCCAGCTTTGCAATACTACCAACACAAAACTCAGACACTGACTTCTGCAGAAGTTACCTGTCACATACAGCAGCTGTCACATCTGTTACCTGAAGTTATCTGTTATCTGAAGTTATCTGTTATCTGAAGTTACCTGTCACATCCAACAGGAAAATAGTGTATGTTTATAATGATATTAGAAGATTATGTTAATTTGAAACACGAGCTTAAAAATAATCCCCATATCTTAGAGGGGTGCTTGTGAAATTGGTAAGAACAGTTTGCAAAGAAAACCCCCAATTTGTTCACTTAACAGTCAGTATGATTTTAGGAACACATGGATGCCCTACTTCCACAACCAGCTGATCTAAAGGGTGACATGGTTTGTCAGGGTCAAGTGGATAAAGCTTCCCTCTAGCTCCTGCTTGCTGACCAGCAAGTGAATAGTTTAAGTTTGCCCAAGGACATCCTACGCTGTTCCAGTACATACAATTCAACAGAACACTAACTTACATCATCCAACCAAGAAAAAAGTTATGACAGTGTCCAAGATAATCTGTCTTCCTGGAACAAGAAACAAATTAGTCCAAGAGCTCTGTAATTGCTTTCACCATGTTTGTATCTCACAGTCTGTTTACATCAAACTGTAATGATTAAAATTAATCCATTAATTTTTATTAGGCAATTTTCCTATCTCACCACATGAGCGTTCCTAGCCTGGCTGTGAAATCGAAAATGCATTAATGTGAATTATCAGGAACGGTACTTAGAAATGCCACGGTCTCTATGCAAAGGATGCAGCTCTGGAGTGCTGCTTCTTCTCCATGT
This sequence comes from Fulmarus glacialis, assembly GCF_000690835.1. Classification (NCBI taxonomy): domain Eukaryota; kingdom Metazoa; phylum Chordata; class Aves; order Procellariiformes; family Procellariidae; genus Fulmarus; species Fulmarus glacialis. The sequence goes on along the minus strand of NW_009194608.1, from coordinate 20,620 downwards.
CTACTTCTTTACAGACAAATGGGAATTACATTTCTGTAACAAAATATGCAAACAAAGCCCATAAAAGCCCAAGGTACATATACTCTTAGATCTCTAAAACCTGATCATTTTAACTTATGGAGGTAACTCTAGGCAAGGTTTTTTCCCCTTCTACCAACTGTTGCACAGACTTGGTTCATTCCATCATCTCTTCTTGTAAGATGTAGTGCCTGGCAAGGTCTGCAGCTCAGCCCAACCTTCCTTTCCCAGAAAAGCAGCAAATTTAGAAGACTAACTTTTAAGAGAGAGGTTCTTGCTTTCTGATGCTTCCCCCCATTCAGCTTGATGATTCCTAAATATATTACAGTGTTTAAAGTAGATGCTAATGTACTCCTTCAGTGATATAGCCAGTACCATTAGGCCTAAAACCATTAGGCCATATTCTGGCCTAAATTTCACCCGTACCTACTTCCAGCCACTGGGCTAAGGCATTGTATCATAATTTATTTCCTTGTTTTTAGATATTTTCATTAGAATACTCAATCAGATCTTGGCTCCCACATGCTGAGTAGAAAGACACTTTCCAGAGGAAGCAGATATCCTTTCCCAACATGATTATGCATTAGGCTCACACATATCTAAAGCTTCAGTTCAATATTCAATTTAAGTAAAAGCAAGGCAAAAAAACCCAACAAAACCCCACAACTGTATAGTCCCTACAAGTGTCAGAGTGGCACTGGCTTTGAAAGTAGCAAGAGCTTCAGTTCAACTCCTGTTTACGGTAACAACAACATAAAAAAAAAACAACAAGAAAAACCCCAACCCCACATGATTTCATTTCCTGAGCTCCTGCTTTAAATGACCCCAAGTTTGGAGCACTAACCTTACCACTACATCACTATGCAAGTGGAAAAATGTCAAGACTATTCAAGTATACGTTAGGTTTTCCAAATGCTCAGAACTTGCCTCTAACAAAAAAACCTGCTACCTAACCATAGAATACCCAGCACCCTGTTTAAATTTTTGAGTCTTACTCTTAGAAAAAAGACCGAACAAGTTCAACATGAGCAATATTGAAGAAAAAAAAAATAATTATCAACACAGTCAAAGCTGAGTTCTTCCTAAATTCACAATGGCATATGCTTTAAGCCAAACAGAAGGACCCCACCTGCCCATTTCACAGAGCAGCACTCCGGGAAGATATAAAGGTTGACCTGGGTACCTACTACTCCTTACTAGTGAGTGGCACCGACACCACGGCACTATCCTCTACTGACTAGTCATGGCCAGGAAGAGAAGTCAAAATGTTACAGCCCTTTAAAATAAATGCATTCCCTGCACTTTCCTTCATGTTGCACTAAGACATTAGACTATTTTAAGAACACAGCAGGATGAGTCCATGCTTTCTATGAACTGGGTACAGAGTAGTGCAGCCCTAGACAGAAATACTCCAAAATGCTGTTTTTTCAGGCTTGAATAACAACATTTTGTTATACTTCATTGCTGTCAATAAATCAGTATAGCTTCTACAATTTGAATATACTGAGGTGGATGAAGGCTGTCTCTAACAAAATATTTTGTTTTAATTTTAAAAAACAGTTTAAATTTAAAATCCATTTCAAATATTCTAAGATGTTCCAAGGAAAAAACCCAACAAACTATTGGGAAGCTAATAATATAGTATTAAAATAATGAAATTTTGCCTCAAGTTTTCCAGAGGAACCTTATTTAACAGTTATATGCGTATAATGAATTGTCTCCATTTTTCATTAAAGTTTCAATGACCCTGACCAAAGCATCACTTTTAATCTAAACATTTCAGTTGACAACTTTGGTGATACAAAGGTAGAGAAGTACATGCAAAAACATATTTAAAGTCAAAGAGCAGAAACATACCCGTAGTGCTGTGATTCTGAAAGGATCCCTAAGTCTTCCATCTTCATCTTTTAAATTATAACCTTCGGCTCTTTTATCCCTTTCACTTATTTTCCATAATTTAATAGTTTTATCTAAAACCAACAAAAATTCACATGCTTGAGAATGAATTAAATTCAAAATAAAATCACTAAATAATGGAGTCAGCAGAGTGGATATTATTTATCTCTCTAGGTTTCCACTGCTTGCAACAGAAAGGACCCTGCTGGAGTCCTTTAAACAACAATGTAATTCAGAGTACAGCGTTCCCTACATATACTTGAAGTACTTTGCCTTCAGCTGTGTTGTTTAGCAGAATTGATACATGAAAAACAAACAAAAAAATATACCAGACAGATGCACTTGGAGGATGCGGATGGGAAATGCATGAAAATACCAGTAAATGGAGACGAAAAAAAGATGGATTCCATTTTAAGTCCAATATAGCGTTCAGTCTGAATAAAATACAAGTTTCTGCCTAAACAGTACGGCCCTATGCCTACCATTCACCAAAATGACTCTTCACAAGGGAAGTTTCACACACCAATTACCAAAATTCACCAATAAGCCCTGTATGACTACCAAAATTATTTTTAACAGATAAATGCTAGGGAAAAAATCCCAACAGGCCCATGAATTACACTACCTACCTTAAAAACCAAGTTTGTTGCAGGTGTCTGCTAAGAGACAACCAAAGGCAGTGAACGACAACAGGATTTGCCCCATTATTTCAGGGTTCCATGTCCAAGGGCATGTACTTCCCAGGTCTTACTTGGGAAAGTCTTTCCAAGTGCAGAAAGTAAGTATACACCAAGAGTGAGATCCTTAGCTAATTGGAAACAAACCTCTCCTCCCCAAATTACTGCATATCTTTAAAGCATTTAAGATGACACAGTTTAAAGACTGCTTTAAATTTAGTAAGACTTACATCAAAATAAGATTATTTGAATCTCAAAGTCCAGTAGACAGAAGTCATTCCCACTTTTAAAATTTCATATAGCAGGTAGGATATCAGCCATTACATAAAATCATTTAAGTACAAGGCAGAAAGTGATCCAAACTGTTAGGAACAAGCATATTCCTCTGGCAATAAGAGCAAGTTTTTTCATACACAGTTCTGCATTTACATTTACAGCTTGCTCCATGACGCATCAAAATAAACAGACCTAACACTCATACAGACCTAATAACCACTACTAAAATATTGGAAGAAATAAAAAAAAACCCAAAGTGCATGAAAACTTGTCATTTCCAACTTGTAATTTTTGCACTGCTTTTATGTCTCCTAAGGTACACAGTGAAAATGGTATAAATATACTACTCCTAGAGTGACTGTTGTCTTTTAAACAGTTGCTTTTCAAAGCATGATGTTTTGGTATTGGAAAAGCAAAAAGAGCATTGTAACCACAGTGTTGCAATTTCAAATGCTTTTATTAAAAATTCATCTGGGATCATAAAAAAATCAATTTCAAAATTAGGATGATCAAGTCAAATTCAGATTTCTGCTACAGTTTAGCATACTGGGAATCCTTTTATACAAAACCTATAAAGCAGAGTAACAGGGTATGTAAATTGACAGCATGGTCAGTATATCCACAGAACATAGCTCTGTAACTATGCCTGTTCTGTTGCTGCTTCATTACTTTTACATTCATAAATCAGTAATTTACAGAGTATTACAATCAAAACATATTTTGCATATAATTAAAGACGACATTAAAACAACCCCAAAACACTCCATAAAAAACCCCACAAGTGGATCACAGGTGAGATAATATTCAAATGACATAAAAAAGTTCTTTGTGCAAAAATAAAGTGTCCTTACCATTTGTAGACAGCAGGAAATGAGCAGCATTCTGTTGTGGTAACCACCTAATTTTATTAATTTTTTCCTCAATTTCTAGACTTTTCAAGTAGTCAAACTCAGGTTCATGACTCTGAAAGGTACTGTAAACATTATATTCTCCCCTAGAATGAGGACGGCTTTTATTCTGCAAGGAAACATAATATTTCTTGAAGCGGATGTTTCTCGGTTCATTAGGAATTGTACATACAAACAAGAAATTGTCAATTAGAAAGTAAACTTGCTACAACAGATCTTGATGAATTTTACATTTTTACTCTATGATACTGTATCTAGTTTAGCATCAATATAGTGCACAGACTTCCTTTTAAAAAAAAAAGTATCGTTATATATAAATATGTGTGTACTCATAGAACATAACGTATCAAAGCACTTCAAAGAGGCATGCTGTCCGCAAAGGAGTTCTGTGTTTGCTTGAGGAGTTCTAGGCTACGCTACCTCTCCCAAGTGGTTTCAACAGAATTGGAGCAGAGAAGTTAGCCACGTCCTAAATCCTAAACCACCAACTCCATGTGATTAGTTTCTGCACTTCACCTGATCTCCGTTCCCCTCCTTTTCCAAAACTCATTCCTCTCATCATCACAATATGGTCATAATGCAGGGTTTCCGGACTAGGAAATAAATGTTAAAGGACATAGGGCATGGAGTAACTAAACATGTTTTTTATAAAAACACAACTGCAAAAAGTCATTCTGCTGAAGGGACAGTAAGATCAAGTATGAACATTAGATCTAGCTTCTTTCCTACTCATTTTAAAACACGATGTGTCCAGAAGTGGTATCAAGGCTTATAATTAAGCTTTGACAACCTTTTTTATTACAAAAACTTGAAGGCTGGAATTACCACATTTTCATCTAAGCTGTTCTATAGTGCTCACCAAGTACCAAAGGCTATTACAAATACACTAACAACTTTTCCTCTCACAGAAGTAGAAGACCCCTTTGTATTATCCTCATTTAGTAGATGCGGTAGCAAGGAACAGAGATCAAAGTCACAAGTATCCACAGATTTGCAGTATCAGATTTGAGGCAACTAGTTATCAGGCTTTTCAAATAAGTTAATGTTAGATAGTGATTCACGTCTGGAGAATAGCCCCACTTGTAGAGCTTGCAGTGCCCAGAACCTCTGAAAAAACAAACTCCCCAAAACACAATGGGAAATAATCGCTTACTTGCAAAGGCAGGCAAGAATCAGTGCAGGAAAAGTCTGCCCTGGACACTGATTGATGGCACGTTACCATGGAACAACCAGTAGTGACTCACATCACTGAAGACTGCTAGGCCAATGTAAGGCTGCAAAGGCAACCTTTGTTCTGAAGCTTCCTTACGTTTCCACGCTTGACTTGGCAACATTGATAAGGTTATTTTTCCTGCAATCTCTCACAAGTATGGTGTTTTAGTTAATTCTGAGACTTTACCTTATTTTACTCCCTGCTTGTCATTTAGCTTTTAAGCATTTTGGACAGGATCCTCTAACTAACACTATTCAGTATAGTTACCTGTATTACTTACCTAGCCACTCGCACTTTGAGCAAGCTGCCTTGTCTGGCACTAGGCAGTGGTCTCACTGTTTACTCACACATTTGGTTGGAATAATCAGCTGCTTGGAACTGCAATAATGTCATTTGACTTCAGGGCACAATGCACAACATTTCAGCCTGCCTTCCCAAATTAAAGTGTATGGGAAATTTTATAACTATCCTAAGTTGTTATTAACCTAGTTAACCTAGCCTAAAATCCACACTGTTTAAAAATATTGGTTGTAAGATTTTATTAAGATTCCAGTATTAGATACTTATTTTAGGTTTTTTCTTCCACTCCAGATATCCTGCAGTTTTGCACATGACAAAAAAAATGACTCTTATGCCCAACTCTTCCCTACAGTTTGCATGTGCTCTCAAGAAGACAGTTGAATATTCCTGTGTGAATAATCTGACTTTTTTTTTTTTTTTTACACTGTGAGGAAATGATGTGACAGCTGGGTTTTGACTTTCAGAACAACTGAGCACTAACAGCTGAAAGCCAACCAATAATAGTTCCACTCTGAACCAGCATCAAGAAAGTCAGAGCAGGTGGACACTTTTGACCTTGATCTCTCTGTGCCTTAGTTAAGTCTATGCAGCAGACTAAATGATAAATGAGCCATGAGCTGTCTAGGTGTAGTAGTGTAACATTTCAGCAGCTTTTTCAGCAATAGTATTTTCATTTCACTACCTCTAAAAATCCTCACAGTAAAACCAATAGGTCACCTTCAGTAAAATGTTTTATAAATAGTATCACAGTGAGGATGAAATGCAAAATATTGGACAGCTATTTGTTGACTGAGCATCATTTGAACAACACAACAAAATAAGTGGGATTCTGCTGAAAAAAACCACCTGAAGACTAGTATACTTCATGCACAAACAAGCTGAATTAAAATTCCACAATCAATTTTGGTATTTCTGATCCAGGAGAAGGCTCAAAACCAAAGGCCCAAATTCTCACCAGCTCTTCAAAGGAAAGCATAAACATGCTCTTTGGTGGCGGGGGAGAGGGTGAGAATGCCATGTGGAATATTGACTTTTTAAAGAACACAATTCCAGATTTCTCCCAGACATGACAAAGCATGACAATTATTTTTCAGCATTTAGTGCACTTTTCCAATACACGCTATTTCTCTGGATATAAAAAGCTCAGTGATGTATCTGCATTGATGAATGGACAGAACACGTTATAGCATTATCACACAACTGAATACCATTGCAAAGAGCCAGCTGAAAAGCTGTGTAATTGTAGGAGGGAGAGTATTCCTACCCTCTGAACTGAAAACGCTCAAATGTTTCCGGAGAAGTAGCTGTTCCCACTGCTTTTGATTCATAGGATCCTAAAACACATCAGATGCTTAATTCTTCCATTTTTGAACCGTCTTATCCTGTTGTCCTTGCAGCTTAACATGTATCCTTTTTAATAAACTTTTCTTACAGTATCTTCAATCTTACAAGTTGTCTTAAATCAACCTGACCAAGTGTAAAGTTCAGGAGAAAGTCTAAAGGCAATTCTGCAAAATGATACGAACATACTAGGTACATATATAAAGAACTCAATTGTATTTTTGGGACTTTTTTTTTTTTAAGGCGGGGGGAGCGGAACCACCACCAAACTAACCTACCAAGTTCAGCACAAGGCAGATATTTAGAAATTTGGCTAACTTAGGGCTTTCTGAGAAAACTGTCCAGTCGTTTAAACCCCATGGCCTGAAAAGATGAAGTGAGACTGTGCAACACAAGAACAGCGTAGTAACAGCACTTTTGTTTTTCAAGTCACTGACCTCTTGTTCCCTTTGAAATATAACCACTCTGCCACCTTTGTCTCCTGTTGCAAGAAGATCACCAGAGTAATTAAATTCAACTGTTGAAATAATATCAGCTGTAAACAGAACAGAAATAAAATAGCACTGTAATGTGTAAAGCAAATCAAGATGTTTCAAGACTTGAACACAAAACAAATTACAACTTGTATTAATGCAACAGCGCAACTTCTTGATTTATATCATCAGTATCCAGAAATGAAGTGATGTTTCAAAGCCCAATAAAATTTTGTTTACAATCTAAACCACTTCCTTATTTCTGTTTTTTAAGCTTTCAAGGGCCTTCAATCCTAAAGAGAAGGCATATCGTTTTAAGAATCCAAACTGTGTATTCTACCTGTTGACAGTAAATGCTGAAATACATAAAGGAGATATGCCTGCATAGAGCTTCCAAAAGTAAGAATCATACCAAAAGTGGTTCATCTGCGGTATTACTTTGGAACAGCACTGCAGCTTGCACTGATCAAAGTGAGGTTGAGGCATACCTGCCTTTCCCCTGAGCTGAGTATTCATGGAGTTAGTTCAGGAACCTGAACTGGGCTTCCCCGCTCTGCCAAAGAGGGGAAAGAAGAAAGGGGG
>NW_009194608.1:0-12910 GCF_000690835.1 Fulmarus glacialis | reverse complement strand
AAAAAAAAAAAAAGAAAGGAAGAAAGAAGGAAAATTCTTCAAGTAGAGCTTCCTGAACCAACTCTGTGCAGAAGCATCAGCATGTATACAATAAACAAGAGGCAAGGATGATTGCAGCTGAAGGAACAGGAGAGCAAAGGAAAAGATGGCAGGACCTCCAGTTTAAACTGACTTAAGTGCCCTTGGGACTGAACCTTGAAAACAACCAGTATTTATTAACCACTGCACGCCACAAGTAATCTTTGGAGGTGGCAATAAAGAAATAATTGCCATTAAACAATTTCTAACCAAGGGGCAGAGAGATAAGGGGCTATAAACGTCTGTCACAGGTTTTAGGCATATGGTAGCAAAACCAACAAACCACTCGGCATAAAATCGTAAGTAAACATTTATCCATACTGTTGCTTACTAGCCATGCAAATATTTCATTATATTATGCAGGTATAAAAAATTGTAAGATTTGAAGTATATGATATCAATTAGTTTCAGAGTTTGCAATTGGTGACCAGATGAAAACTACTTTCCTGTATTGATTTTGATGTGCTATCTTTTAAATTCCTTTCAATAATCCCCCACTCTTATGAGGAAGGTGAGTACGAAGTCTAATCAGTTTTCCCAATATATAATTCATATTTCCTCTTTTATTAACAGCTGCCCTTGAAACATTCTTTTCCTAGTGCATAGAGGTCATGATTTACCTTTTTTGATTAAAAAAATTATTTAAAAAAAAAAAATCTTTCTATGGATTTATCCGAGCCTTTAAAATTGCATTACTAACCTGCTTCTGGACATGTCTATTTTTATATTCATCTTTCTTTAAAAGGTTATGAGAAGATTCCATTTTGGTAAAGAACAGGATGATGGCTAATCCAAATCCTCAACAGACCCAAAACATTAGAACAAAACCCACACCCTTTCTGCATGTACTCCATACCGAAAACACCAATCTTTCCTCAGTTGACCTACTTTTAAAAATTAACCAAATTGCTAGTTTCTAACCACTCTCTCTAGCTCATCTCCCTCTCCATTCACAGTGATCCTCACCTGCCATCGTGCCACCCAACTACAGCAACCACCACTTCACAAGTTCTCAAGTCATCAACCACAGAGCTCTTTGCAAACCTGACCCTTCATTGTTGACTCCCTTCCAAGTAATTAAGAAGCAAACTCTTTGGCTTTTCACTATGAACACAGTCAGAATAAAAATTAATCCCCCTATTCTCTTTGCACCAATTCCACATTTTGTAGACAATTTCTGGTACGTGGCTATTTGCCTCCATAACAGACTATGTAGAAAGTATTGAAAACACAAAACCCCCCAAACAATCCTTCCCCTCTCCAAATTGCTAAAATGAGTTTACAGGAATAAGTAGTTACCTACAGAAAATAGCGTATGCTATAAAGGTTTCACTAGTACTAAATGATCTCTTACTTTAGAAATTGCCTTAGAATTATGAGCTTCTAGTAGCACAACACTGATAAAATCTTAAGATACATATACATACACATACACATCTTTAAATATATGTATTTTAATATGTATTTTTAAACACACATATATGTAAATAAAAAACTTAAGACTACAGAGTGGTACAATGTCTGTTCAATCAAAAAATATAAATAGAAAAGCTACGTATTTCCACTTACCATAAAGATCCACTTTGTCAAAACTATACCTATACACTGAGCACAGCAATAGCATTTCACTGAACCTCAGTGTTAAAACAAGAAGCAAAATGCTTAAGTTTAAAAAAGTTTAAACAATGACACAAGATCTGTCAACTTGCATGTGAATGGGACCTCTGTTCCTCTCTTTGCAAGGTTAAGGAAAACTCAGGTTATTGATACACTAAAACTAGATTATCAATATTAATCCCTGTCCTTCCTATACTATAAATAAACGGGACTCAAGAGATGATGGACAAATGGTTTAGATGGCTATAAAGAGACCAGTTTCTAGCTCACCGATTTCCCAGTGAATCCTGTTCAAACTTTTTACCCCAAGCAAGTCAAAAGAATGTACAGGGTACCTTGTATGTAATTTTAACCATTTCTTAAATATACTTTCTATGACAGATAAGAAAAAATTTGTCAACCTGATACACTATTTCACTTTTCCAAAGCTTGTCACATTTCTCTGATGTAATGTCTCATATCCTGCTTAGGTCCTCAGACAGGCAAAGAATTATTACATACACACAAAGTGTATGAGCTGGTCCGTGTAAAGCTTTTTGTTAATTTTCTTAAGAAAGAAAACAAACTTAAATAAGGCCCTTTCATAACAATCTGTATAACATATCTATACAGTAACCGTGAAAATGTTTTAAAGCAAACTCACTCTTCCTCCCTGACAATCATGAGGAAAACAAGATGTATGATAATTGAGATTCATTGCCTAAATTGTGTGAATGTATGAATTAGAAGCCATTACAAATGGGTGGCTGGCTAAGAGATTTTATAGTTACAAATACCAAATATCATGACATAAGCAAAGAATTTTGTACTAAAATGAGAAAGCTAGTGAACTAGATGGAGATGTAATCTTAATTAAATTCTACTCTAAGATTGACAATAGTGTTAGAACAAAAAAATTCCTACATCCCATTATCACTCAGTTATACACAGGAAAAAAACCCAGGCATTTCAAGAGACACCATGGGAAAGTAGTAAACTAAGGAAAAAAGAAAGGAACTGATGAGGTAAGCAATCAGTGAAGTGACTTGATAGAGTAATTTTATGACATTTTCAGTACTCAAACATGAAGTAGCCCTTGAGTTACAAAGCTTTATCAGTAGCAAAACTAAAATTCCACTACCACAAAAATCTGAAAGCCATTCTAGCTCGGATAATTTTTACCCTTTGAGACGTCAGTAAAAATCCTAGCAGAATTGAATGACTCCTTAACATATGCAATTCTTTCAAAGTAAGTCACAAAAACCACTTTTCCATTTAGTTTCAGAAAGGGAAATGAATTTCTCCCATGTACACTATCAAAGTACTTACTGAATTATTTACTCAAAATACACTGTGCGCCATTTTGCATGTAAAGTCAACATCATTTGTCCGACACAGCTATTATTTACTAGCAGTGCTACCTGGCCAAATATAATCTTGGGTTCCTTTACCTTAAGAACTGTGGAAACATGCTAAAACACAGACTCTACCCAAACTCTATGGTTTTAAACAAAAAGCACAGGGAGAAGAGGGTAAACAACATTCATAGGTAAAATGATCATGCCAGTGGAGAATGCCTCTCTTTCCTAATTGAGTACCAACTGGAAAAAGCAGCTTGAAATTTTAAATCAGCACTGCAATAGTATGTCGCCAACATGCCAACATCTATCACCAACATGCTATATGGAAATAGGTAAGTGGAAGGGGCACATCAGGACAAAAATATAGAGACTTTCTTCAAATATTGTTTAAGTTAAAACATTTGGAATATGATGAATCAACTCTTTTTTTTTTTTTAACACCACCATACTTTTTTTATATATAAAAGTATGAATTAAAACCAGTTTTCCCTATAGGCGTGTTTAACTGAAGCATATAGATCCCCAAAATAATTCCATCCAGTATCCTCAGCACTATACTATCTCAAAGCAGGTAAAATAAAAAAAAAAAAAAAAAAGAGACTACAGATAAACCACCAAATTCATTCCAAACCAATCACTGTGTTCTGCTCAACATACTTTACCCATCTACATTCACTCTTTATTTCCAAGTCAGCTTAAAACTTTTAGAAAAAAACAAAGCAAGCCTTTACAGGTTCTTAATCATCTCATTAACTTTGGAATTTTTAAAGCTTTTTTATTATATGTCATATCTTTTTCTTATGTGTACAAGCACCAGTCTTATTTCCCAGCTGAATATTCCAGCCTTTTCTCCACACTAGCAAAATAACTCACAATGAAATGTACAAAAGGGTGAGGAAAGACAAACTATCATGATATTTGCTCATGTACAGCATCCTAATGCACTCTTCTCATACACAAGACACCTTTGTAATTATGATTTTCCAGAAACAGAGAGGTTTGTCCAACTTTCCCTCCATTTTTGTTCCAGTGTGGCTAGGACTCTCTGTTCTGGAAGTAGCCAAGTAAACTTTCCTCCTGTAACTATGGAGACCAGCAAGACCTATGGCTTTACAATAAGATATTAGTCTGGCAATATTTCTTTCCAGACATGAAAAATTAATTTTTAGCCTCACTTTTGGAAAGGAGTTCTAACTTAAGTTACAGTCTATATACAGAGTAGGAAACTCCTAGCTGTTTTCAAAGCTAGTATATTAAAAGGATTGCTAGCAACTAAATTATGATTCTGTAGAATCCCCAAATTTAAAAGCACTAAGCACTTTCACAGGTAGTAAACACCCTCCCAACACATTAGAAGGCTACAAATATCCATCTTTATAATAATGTAGCGGAAACCATTCTCAGGGACTCAGGAGACTGTCTTGTAAGCCTTGATAGATGTTTCAAAATTCAGTGTAAATGCTCTAAGCCTTTTAGCTCACTGCTGAATATTAACCTCCCTGTATCACAAAACTCCTGTCATAAATCTGTTGAAGTTCTATAACCTCCAAAGCCTCCTGGGCTAGTTATACTGGGGTGCAAAGGGGGACAGGATGACAGAGACCAAAATTTGTTAGGATTCTGCGATGACTGCAAGCTTATACCTGCAAAATAATTTAAACCCACAAAGGATTCATAATAGGTATTTCTAACTGACACCGATATCAACGCCTGGGCTCTCTGTTTAGGTAATGGAGAATGCAAAGAGATCCAGAACATCTAAATTAGATGCCTAAAATTAGCTACCGTGAACTTTTCCTCTCTAAGCTGGCTGCACATTGCTACTTCAGTTAAAACCTAAAAACTGAAAAAACATAATTACTTCATAGCTCACCCAATAGATGAATTTGCAGCTGTAGTCCATGCTTAGGACTAACACTAACTAGACACAAGCAGTATCAACTTCTCTCTCATTCTTATAAGCTATACAAAGACTTTTGTCAAAAGCACGCTCCTCAGACATTTAATGAACAAGGAAGTCAAACAGTCACTGTTTTCGAACATTATCTAAAAAGAGAGCTGCTCCAACTTCTAGGGAATTTTAAGTTAAAATTTTCCAAATATGTAATGAGCAACACACCGCTTCGCACTCAGTACACAGACTGACAAAAAAATGCATGTTAGCAGACCTGTCTCCTGTCCTTCCCCTTGAAAAATATTTTTAATACACAGCACCTTTTTCCATGATCTGTCCTAGAGATCCAAAGAATGAACTGCTTCAAGGACTATGAAACTTTCTGAAGAGGCTCATGCTTTGAGAGGAAATGACTGTATCTGGACCAAAGCCAGATGGCTGGCATAAACTGTAAGGGAGATTGCCAGTGGGAACTAAACATAGAAAGAACATTTCTGTGCCTGTAATCAAGATCAAAGGTGACACACCTTTCCCTCCAACACACACTGTTATTCTACAGAGCGTTTTATTCTACAGCTGGAGAAAGCTGTGGGAGACGTTGTATGGCCTCCTACACTTGATGGGAATGAAGCAGAGAGCGTAGAAGGGGGTAAGTGCAGGTTATGTGCTCCTAAATCAACCTGGAAATCAGAAGTTGGGATCTCCCTATGACATTGTGCTGAACTGTAAGACATGATGTCAGAACAAACAGAACTCTCTTCTGCAACAGACAGTGACAACATACCATTCCGAGGTACGACTGGTGAAAAACACGGTCAGTCGGGGCAATGCAGAGAACGGCAAGGAACCACTGTTTCAGAGCAACTAGAGAGAAGACTCAAATAGAGACAAATAAAAAAAAAATCTAAAAGGAGCAAGTAAGATTAGCAAAAGAAAAAAGATACAGAGACCCGTTAGAAGGAACAGATTATCAAAGAGAATGAAGAAATTTACAGGCTAACACCTGCTAAACGGTAAATAATAAAAAAATGTTTTAAAAAACAAAATCATATTTGAGCTTAACAAGCTACAGACACACAGGGCCTTAGAACTGCTTGTTACTTGATTTACAATAATTGCAAGAGAACACTCCCCAAACATCATCAGTGGTATCTGTTTGCATTAAAAGGCTTCTGGGGTGGGAGAGGGGAAGCAGTTGGTGTAAAGTTTGACAGTTCTTCAATTTGGATCGCTACAGTTATCACACCAGGCGACAGCAGAGAGCTGCTGGCAGGCACTCTGTTTCTAACCAGACCTACCCTCATCCTCTGCGTGTTGAGGCAGGCAAGCACTACCAGAATTTCAGTTACGGCAGGTTTCTGACTTCAGCACTGATTTCCAGTCCTCAGCATCTCCCTTCTCTCTCATTTCTGTACGTTTCACTGATTTGCTTCTGGGTGAATGAGGATGCTCCATACTGTGGCTGCCAGAACGGTCAATGAGAGAGAGTAGTATTACTCTGCAATGAGGATGGACTAAGATTGGTATTGCTATTATTGCTCCTAAAATATTTCCTAAAATATTGTTTCTTAATTTAACAGTTGATAGAAATCAGATTTCTCTCTCTGAATTGCACTGAAAGGTGAGCTGAACTTTAAAGCTATCAATAATCACTTGACAATATACATATACATAGAAGTTACTCAAAATCGCCTATTTTTCAGAATATGTCACTTTATATACTCAATTTTTAGATTTCCACTTTTATGATTTAATTGAATAGTTAACGCAGAAGTGTTATGTATCAGAAGTCAGCAGAATAAACCAAGGGTGGTATAGTTTTGCTCAGACCAAATTTCTTCCAGCTTACACTGCTAAGCAATCGGCCAACCTAAGGTATCCATCAGGTCTGACGATTTTTTATGCCCTAATGCTCAACCAACTTCCAAAATGGTTTGAATTGCCTTTAAGTACCTGGTAGAGTTTAACTTAGTCCAAAATAACTCTGCTTTTTGAACTAGTTTAAACCGTTGAACAGATTTAAGGTCAACCAAGGGCATGAACAGGGCACCTGAGCTGCTTCAACAGAAGTGCAGCGGCTTGGCCAGCACGGTACAGCTCGAGAAGCAGCAGAAGCTGGTTGAAGTCAGCGCTGCTGCTGACAGGCCACGGCAAACTACAAACAAGAGCATTTCTCTTGGAAAGACTGCCAGCTCCTGTGTGTCCTGGACCCCGTCTGGAGCTAAGCCACTTGGCTTCTGAGGAGCGAGCGCGCAGGCCATTCTGTTCGGAGTGCTGTAACAAACTGGTAGAAAAGAAGCAACATAAGGTGTCGAACTGTTCCCAAGACCTGTTCCAAAGGCCAGGCTGCCCAGCAAACTCCCCCAAATCAAACACTTGTTCAGCTGATTTAACAGTCACCTAAGAGTTTGCATCTCATAAAAGACAATCAGTGCAATTCCCTCATTTATTTAAATTTGCATTGTCTTTTCAATGGAACCAGATCATAATTTGATGTTGGAAGTCCTTTGAATTATATTTAAAAAAAAAAAAAACAACCAAAACCAACTGTCTTCACTGAGTTTAAAGTGCATGTAGTTGTCTGTATGTGTATAGCACAAAGAAAGGGTAAAGCAGCACCAACAAAAAAGAGCAGTGAAGCTGAAGTTCAGTAAGACCGAAATAAACTTTACCTTCGTGCTTGCCAAAGCTTGCCATGCCTTTTCTTACAAGCAATGAGAAATTATGGAGGCTATTTATAATATTCATGACACAATCCAGTATTTTGTGTGCAAATTTATTGCCTCAGTATTATTTTTTAACCTCTGGAATAGTAATTCAATAAGCTTTCTCCTACTGGAAGTATATTTAATTAATTCATGTTATTCTGTTAGTTTTTTTCTAAGCTAATTGTCATGCTTTTTATTGTACTTTTATTAGGAGTTAATAAATTAAGTCTTAACATGATAGGTAAATAAAATTTCTCTTCCAGTTGCAGCTTTCACACCTTCCTGTCCTTTTTTTTTTGTTTTAATTTAAATGAAGTGGGTTTTGTAATTTTTCATTAAGCTTTTCCCCCAGATGTTAAAATACTCAACAAATGGCACGTAATGAGAGTGCACGTGGGAAGAGTATCAAAGATTTCTTGGGTCAATAGGTAATACGACCTGCTGTCATCACAGCCTACCATTCTGCGGAGAGGCAAACGGCAGTGGCTTTCACTCTTCACAGATTAACAGTGTAGATGTAAAGACTGGTGTAATTTCTGTATTCCCACTACTCAAAATGTTTTATTTTGCATTCCCACCTTACAGCTCTGCAATTGATACCTATTGCTTACCCCAACTGTTTATCATTCATTCATAAGCTATGCATTCCCACAGCTTCACAGGTTAATCAAAATATCATCCAGCTACACCTAGTAATTTGTCTTTCCTTGTAGCCTAGTGGTTGCTTAAGTCTTTTAAAGGATTTCCTTACCTGTTCTTTAATACTCCACTTGCCATCTTTCACTGGTATTGAGAATTTTTTTCCCCTTAATGCCCATAAACCTACACATCTGTAGTTTTCTGACAAGACTGTCCTAACTTTCTTTTATGTATCTGAGTCAGGAAAAAGATTCTAGATACAAAAGCTATGGGTGAACTTCAACAGCAAGTTAAGGCATTTATGAACCACTTCTGACTGCCTTTAAAGGTCTCCACCTAGGCCATAAATTTCCTAGTTTCCTTTACAATAAAGATAGATATCGTTTTCACAATTCTCAGAATGCTAAACATTTTTGCACTTATATATTCATACTCCTCTTCCTGTCTCTGCAGTTCCATTAACCCATCATGTGCACATGGTACAAGTGCATAATGTTTTAGGGAGGGCCAAAGAGCAGGCATCTGAAGTCCTGTTTATGGCAAAACATTGTTTGTCAAGGGGGAAAAAAAAAACCGCAAACCCAAAACACAGCTTGCAAGCCCACCTTCTGCCCCATTCCAGTACTAAGTAACACCTTCAGGGATGACCAATTATTTATGATGAAAGGAAACAATACATATGGCTTAACAATGGAGTCATGAATTACCGTATTTTCCAGTTCTTACAGAAAAAAACCCCCAAACCTTAAAGATAGCAACCAATCCTGTCATTTCTTCCATCCAATTTTAACCAGATGTCAAAAAGCTGTACCTCTTTTGGAATATATTTTTTAAAAGTCTGAAATCATGCCAGAATTTGCTTTAAAAAACAGTGAGAATAGGCCAGTTAAACTCCTGAACAACACATGAGAACATTTTTAAACCACTGATTTGTAAAGACGATTTAACACTAAGAGTGTTTTTAAGTCTCTTGTATCTGGACTTGAGAACAATTACAGAATTATAGTCCAATATATTTTTATTAGATCATGGTTTGCTTCTCTATTTGTGTTCTGCATTCTGACAAACTTCTGAGGTGGACTTACTTAGCACTGTAACAAGCTTTAAAACAGAAGTAAAGAATTTGTTGAACTGATGATAACAAGGTATCTTCTAGTTTATCAGTACTGTCAATACCAATTAGTAGTTGGAGAATTTAAAAAAAACAGTATTTTTCTTTGATCTTTAAATGGAGATACAAAATTTCTTAACAAGTAGAAAATCCAATACAAGAAGACAAGTGTTCTGAAAGTCAGTGACAACTTTTTTTGAAGAACAAAAGTTTTGCTCATGTGAAATACCTTACAAAGGTTCATCCTCAAGTTAATGAACGGGAGCTTCCAAGGAGCCCTCGTCTGTTACAAAAGGGCACCATGTCCAGCATTTATGTGCAAGACTAGGCTTTACACTCAGCTGCTTCAAAAATGGGTTCAAATATAACACTTAAAACCGTTTAAGACTTAAGCTGATGAAGCTCCAAGAGGAAAGCAGTACCTGTTTCATTTAGTGGAGTAACCATACCCTTAAAGCTGCTTATATCTGAAACAGGAAGATGTATTTAAGCAGTGCCAAATTAAAACAGCATTTACAGAAGGGAACAGTTCATCACAATCCAAAAAGCCATACTGACTGCTTTGAAAAACCCAAAGAAATCCCAGTGTCAGTAACAGGAAACCCATGATCTCCACAGCATACAGGTTCACATTCTAACAAGGATGAGACATTCTTCCCAGTATCTCCAATTCGTCACTAGCACAAGTCAGTTAGGAAGATTTATTGTGCCAACCACATATATATATATATGAATATATTCTGTTAATAACATCCAGAAGTGGGCATGAATTATATGCAGAACATCTGCACATTATTTAATAAGCTGTTTCATATTTTGCTTTGCATATTTTGAACATGCAAAACAAATTAAACACTGAAATCACAAAACTGATTAGGTCTCAGACAGCATAATAAAAAAAAAAAAAGCGCCTGTATTTAGAAAGCTACTTTCTACCAAAAAAGGTAATCCAAGAATAACAAGTTTCACAGGCAATCAGTATGATATAGTTATCACATGGTTTTACACTAGCAACAAAATTACAATACAATTTTAAATTACCCTTCCCCCCCCCCAATCAAGCTTGTTGCCATCCTCAATATCAATTCTTTCATTCAAGATCTACTTTATCCTCCAATCCTCCTTCTTGAATCCAATTAAACTTTCCTGCTTTAGAAAACTACCTATTTCAATAACTGGTATATTTTCCTGATCTTTCTGAAATGGCCAGATTGGTCACAGAAACACTGCTCTTCTATCTATTTAAACAGAGCACTGTACAGATGTCAAAGATTACTCACTGAAGAAAGTGAATACACAGAAAAGACAAAGAGGAGACAAAGTGGTTTTCTGTATTAATGATATAGTTAGAAAAAATCCTGGGAATGGAGATGGCAGTTGCAAATCTAACTATAGCAATTTGTCATAGCCATGTTAATATTTTTATTAAAGCATTACACATGAGAAACAACTATTGAGTATGAAATGTATTCTAGAATTGCATTTCAAAAAGAAGTGACTTTAACAAAAAGTTGCCTGACTATCAGGCTTTGTAATTTCAACTACTGAATGAATCATCCGTAAGAACATTTAGCAAAAAAGTCTGCATTTAATACATTTGACAGCTACTTTATGTTGTCGTTTTCAGATTTTCTCTATAGAGCTTATTTTTCACAAAATTTACAGAAATAGCAAGTTTTCACTATCACAAAAATTTACATGAAATTCACTGTGGTTTTATGTAATATTTGCAGCAAGGCTATTTCAAGGCAACAGTGGCCCATAAAATAGGTTTAGATGGGCAGTTTGGCAAAAGATGTTTTAAAAAATGGTAATGAGTAAGTATTTCCATAACTGGGGCCAAAACTCTAGCAATGGAATTGCACTCTTATTACATACTGCTGAATCAAATTCAGGCAATTACTAGCAAATAAATTGCATATTTTCTTTATTTAATTGCAATTTCAATGCAAAAACTAACAGGGAGGGAAAGTCCACAAACCAAAATAAAGACAATGAATCACAAAAACTGTAAGTAGTCCTCGAATTCCAGTAGGAAAATGAAACTCTAGTAGCAATTCTGCAAAACTGGGTGCTGAATGATTACTTGTATTAATTGCCGTATGAAGAAAATTAAATTCCTCATATGTAGTAGCAGCACGCACAATCTGAAGTCCTCACTCCAGGAAAAGTCACATTAATAAGGTACATCTGGGAAAATCCAGGGTAAAAGTGTTGAGCATCATCATCACTATTTTCCCTTATCACTCCTAGTTACTCAAAACAGAGAGCTTTCCCCTCCCTAGCCCAAGAGCTCTGCCTCAGTGATGTCTCTCATCAGTAATGTAAGTTCCTCTTTGAACAGTTCTGTTACGCACTTAAATAATTAACTGGGTTTAAGACATATTGGTGTTTCAAAAACGAGAAGCTTTCCAGCTCTACTCAAACTCATGTTGCTCAGTGATTAGCTGGGAAGTAAGGTGCTCATAGAAATGGATTTTTTGCAACATGGAGAACTGCCTTTTAGTCACATAGATGATAGTTACTAAGAAAAAAAGGACCATTTGGGAAACTGATAAAAGCTACTTAAATACATTTTCATAAGAATTCTGGGAACTTCAGAACAATAGTACAAGTTACAAAATATATTGGGGGGGGGGGGGGAAGGAAGAACAACAACTGAATCTGAGTACTAGTTTCTTGAGCAGTTTTCAAGTCTATTCCTCCCATAGCTATTATTTTACATGGAATGCCAAACAAGTGGCATGAAAATGGAAACACTGTCAGCATAATTTCCCGGTAGTAGACAGTAAGAAAAAACATTTACTGCATCCAGTAAACAAAAAAGAAATCCAAAACCCAAGATGGCCACACACTGGCACTTTAAGTTATTTCACTTAATACAGTAAGTACAGCTATTTCAGTTAATGCAGTAAACATCAAATAAACAGCACAGAACTATGTTTCACACACATACTTCACCCCCTCTTTTCTAAACAGAATTGCCAGCCTGAACAGTTTGAACACAGAAAATTTAGGAAAAAAAGAATTTTCTCATCAAAGTCAAGCAAAACTTCACATCGTTTCTGCATACTACAGAGAAACACTTTTTTCAATTGAAACATTTCTTATTTTCTACTCATTCCAAAGCATGCTGTGCTTAGAACGTTTCAGAGAAATGTAAAGGTGTGCCCATTTTCCCTACTTAAATATCCCTATTTATAGCTTCCAAACGTTAACAAGTAGGAATAAAATCTCTTCACAGCTGCAGAAAGCCTTTAAACCCTACTTTTTAAATTAAGCACAAATGACAGACCTGCACACTGTCTGTTGCTCTCTTTGCGTCACAGTGAAACTTGACAAGCCTGACAGACTCCATTTGCGTTTTTTTTTCCTGTGTTTTATCACTGTCATTACCTCTTCTCCCTAATGATTAGAATTAGAGAATAGGAGGAAGCCAGCGTGTCTTCTCTATTATGCTCTCCCGAAAAAAAAGCACATCGCGCTGGAAGCACAGGCGCTAGCTTAGTCACTGCAACACCCC
>NW_009194607.1:760-993 GCF_000690835.1 Fulmarus glacialis | reverse complement strand
GAGACCAAAGGGAGGGGGGCACGTGTTGGGGGGGCTGAGGAGGGGGTCCCAAGGGAAGTTGAGGGCCAGAATCAGCCTTCAGTCCTGGCTACTTCTCTGTTGGAGCCCCATGTGGTGCGTGGCCGCTTCGGAGCTGGGCTCTGATGACGGTGAGGCATAGGTTGATGTTTAGGTGGGTGAAGAAAGAGAAGGGGCTAGTGTCAGTGGGGTTGAGAAGAGGCTGCCCAGGGGAG
>NW_009194607.1:0-338 GCF_000690835.1 Fulmarus glacialis | reverse complement strand
GGCTAGGGTGAGGTTAGGTGGGAGAACAGACACGGAGCCCCGGTGTTGGGGGGGCTGAGGAGAGGCTGCCAAGGGAAGGTGAGGGCCAACATCAGCCTTCGGTCTTGGCTACTTCTGTGCCCGAGCCCCACATGTGGTGGGTGGCCATTTTGGAGCTTGGCTCTGATGAGGGTAAGGGCTAGGCTGAGGTTAGGTGCAAGAACAGACACAGAGTCCTGATGTTGGTGGGGCTGAGAAGGTGAGGGGCAGCATCAGTCCTGGCAACTTCTGTGCTGGAGGCACATGTGGTGGGTGACTGCTTTGAATCTTAGCTCTGATGAGGGTAAGGGATAGCACGA
>NW_009194606.1:58699-59131 GCF_000690835.1 Fulmarus glacialis | reverse complement strand
ACACAGAAACATATATAGAAAGATAGATAAAAACAGAGCTGGATGAATATTTGGACAACTCTTTTAAACCTGAGGACCTGTGTGACTGCCCGTTGTACTTGTGTAAAGCCAGCAGAGGGAGCAAACAGCCGGCCCGGCCTGGAGCTGACTTGGGGATACAAAAGCAATTGGAATTACTGTGTTTGAAAAATACCCTTTTTTCCCCTCTCCTGCTCTATGGGAAGCAATTAACTGTTTGAATGCTCATACGTAGCCATTTACAGGATTTTAACCTGTGCTATATATGCAGAGATAGCATGTGTACCTTGTGAGTATGTTAGTATACACAATTTTGTACACTTGTTTTTTCTTCCTTTTTTAGGAATGGGCCTTAACAAAGGACAAGTCGGTGAAACATATGGATTTGTGCCTTACTGTTGTGGACAGAGCACC
>NW_009194606.1:51399-58669 GCF_000690835.1 Fulmarus glacialis | reverse complement strand
AAAACGACAGCAGGCAGGTTAGTATGTCACGAATGCACTCTGCAAACAGTGGGAAAACAAGGGTTGTGAATGAGAATGCAAGAACATACGCTGGTAATCATATCTGCTATCCGTTCTACGCTTCACTCTGTCTCGCTATTGTTTGTGCCTGTAAAGTTAGGATGCATATCTGGGCAGAGCAGCAGGAATAAGCTTGTGTACTGAGCTTTTCTTTTCATAGGCCAGTGACAATCTTTTATGAACATATGGAGGTGGTGTCCCAACACTGGCCGTATATAAAGGATTCGCCCAACAGCGTTGATGTGTAACAGCCTTCAACTGCCATGTGTGTTTTCTGAAATAGAATATATATTCCACAATGTATGTTTGAAAGGCCTTCTTCAGTGAAGTTTGAAGATTATGTAGTCTGTGTCTCAGAAGAGTGTGGTTTGGCTTTCCTTTCTTTTCAGCTGTGACCTGTTTATAACAGCACCAGGCTCCTTCAATGCATTTTTATTAATGCAGCATTGTAACTTCATCTATTTCCCATGCCTGAGGAAAATCAGATTTGCAGAGTCATACCATCTTTTTCATCTGGTCGTGTAACAATTCATCTCTTTCTGCTAAGTCATCAGTTCTGATCATCTGCCAGCTTCCTTGCTTCTGTATCTCAGTTTTTGCAGGCAGATAACTGAAATGCCATTCCTTGATGAAGGAAGAATATTCTTGCCACTTCTCAAAAAAGGAAAGCAAGATTTTCTTTATCAGATTTAAAGGCACAATATGTTAGAAATACAACAGAAAAAACTTTTTTTTTAACATCCTGTATTTGGGATTTACTCTATCCTTGGCATCACCTTGGGCAAAGAGCTTCTGACAGCACAGATTAACTGGTTGTCTTCTGTATAACTGAAAGGTGTCTGACAGATTTCTGTAAAGTTGTCTTTAGTGATTGTGCTTCTTGCTTCTCTGTGTTCAGAATTGTAATGATATGTGGATGGATTTTGTGATTTTTATTTTTTTTTCAGACTGAAGGTTTCACATAGGTAACATGGTGTGACAGCATATTTGAGAAGTGCTGAAGTAGAGGAAAATGATTTGGTGTGTTCTGTATCTAATGCAGTGTGTTAGCTGAATGAACAGTTGTTTTGGCAAGGCTTGCCATAATTTATATACTTTTATTCAAGGATCATCTAAACTGCCTACCATTATTGCAGTTTTCACAGCTTTCCCAAGCATGAGCCAGGGAAGTTTATGAAGACTTCGAAGGATAGGGTGTAGAACTCATCCTTTTCCTGCTTTTCCAGCTCAATAACTGTATTTTCTCTTCCAGAAATGGGAACAAATTGAAAGCAATTCTAAACTGAGGCACGTTGGCAGCAACCTTTGTCTAGACAGCCGAAATGCCAAAAATGGTGGTCTCACCGTTGAGATCTGCAGTCCTTCTTTGTCACAACAGTGGAAATTCACACTTAATCTGCAGCAGTAGAAGGACTTGCAAGCAAAATGCTGGTTCGATTCATAGACGTTGGGCAAAGTTTTGATTGAATTACTGATGTATTTCTTAAAACTTTCCACGGAACTTATATACCTCAGTATTCCACCTTTATCTGAAAGTAGGAGAGTGCTGAAGCAGACACCAGGGATCTAGGGGACTTGGAGCACTGCAAAGATGTCACTGAGCATGACTGCAGTACAGTTCCTTCTTGGTGTGAAGACTTCAACGGTTCCTTTCTGTCTTCAGTTATGTACTTGCACAGCAGATAATTAACTCTAGGAACAACTGATGTATGATAAAAAAAGGATCTGAAGAAACACCTGTGGGGAACAGGGTGTGGGAGGGGAGGGTGGGAAAAATTACTAGGAGAAGGTCGTTTGAAATCTCCATTTGCATAGAAATCATGGTTTGTCGTTTCCAGAAACAGAAGTGTCATTTTGAAGGTTTTTTTCTCCTGTGTGTACTTGGTAATTTGAATATGAACTTTTCTATGATGGACTCTAAATATAAATATATAAAAGTATATATATTGTCAGCTCCCAATGGTTTATATCAGTTTTCATCATCCTATAATTGTCAACGAAGTGATTGACATATGTATAACCAGAAATTGGATTGGAATGCTAGGAGAGTGAAACTTTATGAAGGTGCGGATTTTGTGCTGCTGAGTATGATGTCCGTGCTAACACTGGATGCTTTTGCTTTGCAAACTGGACCTACTTCTTAACACTTCACCCTCACTGGAGATCATGAAACTCAGGAGGAGAAAGAAAATAGCAGAATAAGCCAATGCATCTGCACAGATGATTGCTCGGATTGTTTATTCCAACTTGGAAGTTCATTACATGTGCTCTGGATAACGTTAAACTTGTACTTGATATTTGTGTTGATCATTTCTCTAGTACTTTGTCTTTAAAAAACTTCTTCCTTTGTTACAAAACTATATAAACAGTGCAGATCTTTCATGCAGCCATGTGGGTTCATGTCAACAGTTTTATTCGGGCTCTAATGAGAAAAATTTCTTTGTCTCAAACTCCCCTTTTGAGTTGTAGAAATAAGATAGATTAGTAATGTCACTGTTGACAGCACACAATCTGAATTTTTATTTGCAAGGATGAGCAGCTATGTAATATCTCTGAATTGCACTTGCTTAATTTATAGACCTACTACTGGGGAATTTTCTTCTGTTTTGTTTCTTTAAATGGAGCTTTTGAATGGATTCAGGCTTGGCTCTGCGAATCAGCCTGGATACCAGCGGATCCTATGTGTTTTTAACCATAGAACCTGTGCATTTTGCAGCTTCAGTCCAGCTGATGTCATTTTTATATTAAAATAATGCTGTCAAAGTTAACCCCAACTTTGACCTGTCCTTTCTTATGTTTGCATAGACTATATACTTTTTTATTAAAAGCAAATGCTTCAATAAGCTTTTAAAATGAAAAGGAAAGGTAAATAAGTACTAGTAAGTGAGACAGCATTGACAAAAATTAGTGCAGACGTGCAGTGCCAGGAAGTGGTTTTGGTAAGATGATGGATCTCGGAAAAGTGTAAGGGTTGATCATAAGGAGATGAAAAACATCTGCTGTACTGTAGTATGCTGGTACAGTTCCCCTCTTTCTTTGTTCCTGGAAGTAGAGTAGTTCTCGATGTTTGTTTCCTTTGGCTGCATCTATACCTCAGGTATAGAGGTAGTACTCTTCTGGGCAAAATGGCCTTAACTGTGCCAGTCAATGTGCCCATAAATACCTTGTGTGTCTGAAGTTATGACTTGCAAGTACCTACATACCTTTTGGATGGGGGCATTAAATCCAGTTTCTCCCATCCATCATCTGACTTTTTTTATGAATAATGAATACTTCTTTTTGCTTCTTCACAGTCCACTTTCTCCAAAACGTGCCTGTTTTAGAGGCCATACAGTGGATAAACTATTTTTCAGCTTTTAGTCTCTTCCTATCTCTAGCCTTCAAACTAGCTGAGAACTTGAAGAACGTGATTCATAAACATAGCAGTAGATTTCTTCATATTCTGGAAAATAAATGATGAAATATGGGCTCAGCAGCAAGTCAATTGTTTGAGGTTTTGAAAAACAGAATTTAAAAGAAAAAAAAAAAAACCAACCACTTAGCTTCTACCATGGAGGTATTTCCATTTGCAACTTTGATCATAGTAGGGGTAGTACTAACTGAAATCAGCAGTTGCAACTCTGAATATTGACCTGCCTCTTAAGTCTGAATCAGAATTCCTAGTAAAAAAATCCATATTCCACCTCTTAAGTCTTTAATGTCAACTGCTATCATATAAAGTAGGAATATTTTCACTAACTGCCCATGGATGCTGTGCATAGGGGTTTTAATATAGGAGCTGTATGTTAAAGACAGCATTGCTTTTGTTTGAGAGAACAGACGAGAAGTGGTATCCTTTTGTTAAGTTTACATGACAGTGTGCCAAAGTTACTTACTGTGGTTTTAGGGTTTTTTAATGTTGAAGAAATTCACCCATTTGAAAGATAAATTAAAAGCCCTTGAAGCAAATTGCGATGGAGTCTCCTGAGAACGTTTCTTACCGTCTTCAGAGCAAGAATGTTGATATTGTTTGTTTTGCAGATTTTCAAAACATAGTTTGGAAACTGTTTTTTCAGTTGGTTTGAAAAGTCTGCTGTACAGAGCTTGTACTTTGTTCATTTTATAGATGGAAACCATCCTTGAAAAATTGTTTAACTTAAATAAAGAAGAATGCTTTATAGATAAATGTGTGGTGGTTAGTATCACTGAGTAAAACCAAGAAGTCTGCCTGGAGCTTGTAGACTGAAATAGTTTTCAAATGCGTCGGTTAACTTGATTGTTTCATAAAGTTCCTTCTCTAAAAGTGTGTATATGTGGGTCTATATTTGCATTTATGAAAAGAGAATTTGTATTTAAATTAATATGATAACTTTGAGGAAACTGTCTTATTTTTAGAAGCAGCTTTATGCTGAGGAGTGAGTTAACACTGACTGTAGTCACCTGAAAATATGCTGTTAAGGCACCCCCCTCCTGCCCCGCTAGCCCTAACTTTCTTGAAACTTCCACTGTCCCTCTCTTTGCTGCCAGAAGCCGCCACGCCAAGTGTGACAGGGCCTCCTGCAGCCTGCAGGGTGACTGCAGCAGCAGCTCTCGTAGTTGACTGGGGTGCCTGTCCTCACCTGCTCGTCTTCTCTGACTGCTCTCTGTTGTGCAGGGCAGTAATTCTGGTGTCTGTGGTGCACTTGAAGCTAGATCTTAAATACTCCATATTTAAAACAAAAAAAGACTTTTTTTTTCAGAAAGGTATTTTGAGGGGCAAACACTTCACTGGTCTAGTTTAGAGAGCTTGCAAACGAACTTACACTGGCACAGCTGGGGAGGGAGCAAATCCTCTGTGGTCGGTGATGGACAGCTGCGAAGGCGAGACCCTCCTACTGCTGTAAGAGTAAGTGGGGCTGCAGCCTAGGCATGGTGCTCGATTACGTCGTCACCTTGGCAGAGGTGGGCTGCAAGCCAAACAGGTAGGGGACGGTACGATGTTCTCCGGGAGGGTAAATGGGAAGCAGGAGAACAAATGAGGTAAAAAATCTCATCTGTGATGTTTGTCCAGCTTCAGAGATGCCTCAAGTCAGTTCTTGGGGCACATCCTTCTTTCCCACTCTGTGGCATACAGGACTAGGATCTTTGCTCCTGGTCTAGGAAACTTAGCTTTACAGTTAGCCCCAAGGACATGTTCAGCTAGCATAACCTGCAGAAGCATTCATAGGGAAGATTTAAACACTCCTACTCTTTTAATTGTACTGACAGGAAGATTTTTACCTATTGGGCTGCAGGAAAGGAGAGTTCTTGGGTGCAAACTTACTCTCCCTGTGTGCCAGAAGTCAGTGACTAGTTGGCACCTTTCAGAAAGTCTAAATGAAATCAAGCAAATAGATCTTTAATATTTATGGTTGGCAAAAATTAAAAGGCCCTGTTAAACTGCAGTAAACAAAAGAAACAACCTTGCATTTGCAGATTATATCTGAGAACTCAAATGAAGATTCTCCATCTGAAATGCCCTTTGACACCTGTGAGCTGACAGGTAATATTAAAGGATAATTATAACAGGCTTCCAGCAGTAGAAGCTTTTAATCTAATCCAATGTTAAATGTAGAAGTGTGTCTCATATGTCTCTGCCTAGAGTCTCTGCCTAGAGTCTTATACATTTTCTGTGCACACAGTTCTCACTAAACTTCCTAGTGTAAGTATCTGGACTGAATGAACCATCCAGCAAATTTTGCATTACTTCTGACCAGAACTCCATTGTTTCCTTTGCCTTATACCCGAGTATATACATGAAAAAAGTTTCCCATTCAGTGTAATTCATTTTCTGGAATTTCAGGTCATGCTTTTTAGCCAGTTTCTACGCATGGGTTTACTCTGCTTGCCTATCACTGTCCACAAAACTGGTATTTTTATACCCTTTTTATAAGAGAACATTTCATCTTTCCTCTTTGTGGATTAACAAAAACATATTTTAAATCCTGAGTTTTCAAGAAGATGCCTGCGTATGTTTGGAAAGGAAGATGAATATTGGGAGAGATTAAAAGGCTGTAATCTGCTTGAGGTAAGGACTGTCATCTTGTTTAAGGTGGGTCCTATAGAGCATTGTCCAGTTCCTGTCTGGGGTGTTACTGCCATAACCTTAGTTATTTTTTAAAATGTTATATTTTTGTTTACAAATACCAACGCCTACTTTGCCGTACTTAGATGTGTATATAAAGTTTATGTGGTCCTGTTGCATGCATGCATCATCTCTGTCCTCATCCAGCCTGAAATACAGTGAATAATTTCATAGCAATAACGTGTTACAGACACTCTAGCAAGAGGCTTTTTCCTGTACAGAATGATTTCAAATGAATAGAAACCACTGAAAAAAATAGTCTGGGATAATAAGCCATGATTACAGAATGAGCACAAATGTCAGGGTTGCATCTTTTGTTAGACTGCACATTTTATTTACAGCTTAACATCCAGTAGCTATTTTAAGATCTGCTAGTAATCAAGCTTAAAAATTGGGAATTAAGTCAGTCCGCAGATGTTCTCTCTGTACAGCCCTCCAAGCGGTTGTCTGAATGGGTGCAAAATACCCTTTTGATTTGATTTGATTTCTTGCAGCACAGCAGCATGTTGTTGCTCTGTGTGCAGGAAGAGGGACCTGTTTGACTTCAAGTCCCTATTTCTACTCAGCAGATGTTTTTAATCTGAGGATTTTTTTACCTTTTTTTTTAGTTGAAAAGGATCTGGAAGTAGCAAATAGCTATGTTTTCTGCCGTACCTGTATTAATTAAACCTCACCTTTAGTAATCTGGGGATTGTGATAAAAAGAGGGTTAGAAAATGACCACCAAGAGTCTGTTGTGCTCTGGCTGCGTGGTGAGCACCACTTCTGCAAAATGCTTTTCTCAACTTTTGTGCCACCTTTCTTCCTGTCCAGCAAGTTGTTTTTGAAGTGGAGGTGAGGTGGATTCCTAGGTGGCGGCTCCCCGCTCAGCTGAGCCAGCCTATTTGTTGCTGCTGAGGGGGAGAGGGATGCTGCCGCTCCTCCCTTGTGCTGGCGTTGGTGCCTGTTCCGTGAGACAATTAAGTCAAAAAAGCAACAGGACGAGATGAACTTTGTTTTTTTTCTGTCTGTCTTGGAGTATTGAGTTGGCCTTTTGAAGGGTCTAGAGAGCTGGAGTTGGCACAAAGTGGCAGGGTTTCCTAACCAGAAGCAGGCGAGGGGGGAAGATGTTGAACGTCCCCCCCCACCC
>NW_009194606.1:47690-51312 GCF_000690835.1 Fulmarus glacialis | reverse complement strand
TATCACTGTGAGACTTTGAGTTTTGTCACTGTCCTGCGCTGATCTGTGAGCTAGCAGCAGTTAAAAGGAGCATTAGGAATGCCTCGTGGTGAGCCAGCGTGGGGTGTAAGGAAGGCTGGCAAAAAAAACCCCGTGGAAAGAATGGTGTTACTTTCAGAGCTGAAAGCCATTGGAGGTTGGCTTAACTGGACCATAAAATCAAACCTCTTGTTTTCATGAGAGAGCCTGAGCTGAGGGATGTTTTGTTTTGCTTTCCAGTTGAGATACCTTTAATAATAATAATTATTATTATTATTTATACTGAAACAGTCTTATTGCTGATATCTGGGTCTTAAGCCAGCAGCACCTGTAGTGGCAAGAGAAGAGGAAGAGCGAGAGAGAGAAAGAGAAAGAACGTTTTTAAGTTGCATCAAGGTCTTGGTTTCAACATCAAGCTAACGTTTGACAGGGATTTTCCTACTTGGAAGGGACATAACAATTTGGTTTAGACAATCTCGAGAAAGAAAATGCTCCACCTTGCATGCAGTTTGTGCTTTGTGTGGTATGGTGCAAACCATACTGGTGTTGGGCTCCCTGCCAGCTGGTTTCAGAAGTGTATGAAGACGTTGCTTTTACTTTTCCTGTTGAATGAGTTTTTTGAAAGGGGGTGGCATCTTTAGGTCACTGGTGAGGATCCAGGCTTCTGTAGTAGTAGGAGCCACAGAAAAAGACGACACATTTACTGGTATCTTGATGTCTAGGTAGAAAAGATGAAAAAAAAAGGGATGGAAAGAGGTGCGAAATGAGAGGGTGTGGAGAAGCAGCTGCAGAGCTGCAGCTTAGAATGTATTTCAAAGTCAGTAAATTCATGGTTTAAGGTAAAATGAGATTTGGCTGTCCTGTGCTCTACAGCATAAGCTGTAACATCTTTGACAGTGGTATCTGTGCCAAGTCCTCAGCTTCTGTTTGGATGTGACCTCTGACAGGGGTGTTCAGCTGGGATGTAAAAGGCTGGATACAATTTTCAGAAGTGTTCAGGACACTTGTTTTTAAAAATAAGATTTAGGCAGCTAAACATCATGGGAAACCAATGAATTTGAGAATGAGGAAATAGCATCCTTCAGCTGGTCTAATTCTCTTCTAGTCAGCTATTCCAATATAAGTTTGTTTTAACAAGTAATTGGTTCCAGGCTGAATGTCTAGCTTCAACTCCCAGCCATTTTGTCTGCTAATTTTCATTCCTCAAAATATTCTTCTTTGTACCAGAGCTTCTGGAGTCCGATTCTGTCATCTCTTAACTTTTCCCTTTATAGACTGAGCCTCTTAAGCTAGCTGGGAAGCAGGTTTTTCAGACCATCCGTTGCTACAGCTGTTCCCTGAGCTGTCCTCAAGGCAGATGGAGGGATGGTGAGGAATGGAGGTCCTCCTCTCGACTCCAGTAAAAACAGGATGAGGCACTTACAGCTGTTACTTACATCAGGTTTCCGCTGATGCTTACCACTCATGTTGTACTTTGGGCTTTGTAATGAAGACAGCCAGCTTTTAGACAGTGCTCTGAGAGGCTCTGAGTCAACGATCCTGAGGGGTGGTACATCTTCCTTGGCTTCCAGCAAATGCAGCATAGCAAGGTAAATCAATGTTGGGCCTGTACGTGATAAGGTAGGGTTTGGGTTTGGTTTTTTTTTTTGATGAAAACAATAAACAAAGCACTGCCAGATGTCCACGAGCAGTGTTTGTGGGGACAGTGCTCTGAGAGGCTCTGAGTCAACGATCCTGAGGGGTGGTACATCTTCCTTGGCTTCCAGCAAATGCAGCATAGCAAGGTAAATCAGTGTTGGGCCTGTACGTGATAAGGTAGGGTTTGGGTTTGGTTTTTTTTTTGGATGAAAACAATAAACAAAGTTTGTGGGCTGCTGATCTGAACTGATACTCTTGAGGGTCTGTCAGTTTGCTCAGCGAACATCCCAAAAATTGGTTGTCCACCTGGGACCTCTGACCTATTGTGGTTCCCATTTTTCAGAACAGGATTATGTGCTGGAATAGATGAAAGTATTCACACAGCGTGCTGATCAATCTGAAGCGGCATGGGGAAAATGGAATAAGGGAGGCAGACATAGCTCAACTACAAGCTGAGTGGCACTGAGCGGATGCCACGGCCCACCTTCTTTCCCTGTTAATTTGAAGTCCTTTATCAGCAAGGGGCAGGAATTGTCCTGCTCCATCTGATTTCAGCTGGAAAGGCATGGTGCCTATACAAGAAGAGGTTAGATCGTGAACAGTAAGGAGAATACAGATAGGGAGTTAACTCTTGGCTGTTCTTTACAGTGAATGAGAAGGCAAAAACGGATGTTTTCAGCTACCAAGTTTAAGACAAAAGTACTTCACACTGTTGAAAATTACTCCATGGGTGTGAAAGCCCTTTCAGTGGAAAAAAAAGGGCTGTAAAACATGCACCAGGAAATCTCTAAGTCAGAGATGATGAGAGCTTGGAGGCCAGGTGGAGGAAATATTAGTGTTAATCTCATTTGTTTGATCTTTCATTAGGCATTTGCTGTTGTCAAAGTCTGGATACTGGGTTAATGTGTCCTTTGGTCCGTGTTGGCTAACAATTTCCAGCTGAAGTGCTCTGGGTAGCTCATACCCGAGGCTGGACAAACAGGCGGATGCACAGAGCATCTTGGAGAACAGCAGGCAAGGTAAGTGATGGTGCATTGCCAGGAATGTGTGAGGCAGCAGTGCCAACTGAGCACACCCAGAAGTAATTACCAAGCAGCTGATATTTAATATGCTTTGTGGAGAATCCCATCTCCAGCTCTCGTTTCAAATTACCTTTCTTTGCTACAGCTTACTTACAAAGTGTTCTCCTTAACCTCTTGCATAAAATGTGAAAAGGTTTTCGGTTGATTATGATATTATATTGGCAAATGGCTGCAGAAAGTTTTTAAATTTCAGACTTTCACCTAGAAAGATGAAACATGAAAAAATGAACCTAAAAAAGGTCAGGAAATTAATTTTGTGTTTTATTGTGAATAGCAGAAATCTAGTGCCTTCAGGGATCAAATTCCACATGCCATTTTAAGAATTTCCTTTCTATCTAAAACTGCTATAGATATAAACCCGTAAGAATCAGCATTCAATAGCCTCTTAGGTAGAAGGTGGCATCTTTGACATTCTGGTATCTCTTTGTTGCACAGTCCCTAACGACAGTCTTTGAGAGCTCACTAGACTTCTAAAGAAAAAAAGTTTTTATGGACTTCTGGGAACATACCATGGAATTTTCCATGAGCCTGAAAGCGATCATCTTTGTGCTGCATCTGAACTTAGACCTTTATTAGCAGTTCTTGGAGAAAGGCTTGTATGAGCTTCTGAATATCCTCACCTGGCACAAAGGGCGTCCTGGTTCAAGATGGGGCACCCTGGGCTCCATTGCTAGAGAAATGCTGACAAAAAGGGGAAGCAGCTTTTGCAACCTGGGAACTCCTGCACTGTGGGATTGGTGGGAACCAGCCCCACAGTTTTTGTTAGTGCCAGGACTATGCTTCCATGATACATTTCACATGGATGAAACAATTTCTGGCAGTGAAGCCGAAGACATGCTCAGCCTGTGTGGAGCAGAACTGAGGCTGACAGGAGCGAGCAATGC
>NW_009194606.1:44215-47659 GCF_000690835.1 Fulmarus glacialis | reverse complement strand
GAAGGAATTTTTGGAAAAAATAAAAAAAAAAAAAAAAAAAAAAAAGAAAAGCATTCACTTGAACATTCTTGAGAGGAAAAGGAATATCTTTTTTAGACCTAGCCAAATAAAAGGTCGTTTCATGGGGGACACAAAGGGTGGGCTCAAATCCATGTGAGTTGAACACAACCTTTTAGCCTGCTCACTCCGTTCTGGCTTTGCCTGAATATTTGCATTGGAGGTGGCGTTCACATCGGCCTCGCTCCCTGCGTCTGCAAAGGCCGGAGCAAGAATAGCCACAAATGTGTGTTAAGCATTTTGTTGAGCTGGGGTTGTAATGTGTGAAGAGCTCTGTTAGCGAGCTGATGCTTTCTGTTTTGTCAGGGGCTGCCTGTCAGGGCAGGGGAGGTTACCACTCTTGCCCCTCGCAGGAAAGATTTGGGGAGACTGTACGTACAAAAGAGGCTGTCTGAGTGTAAAGTATCCCCAGAGAAAATGCCTCTCTGTCTGGTTCTCTGTACGGTTATTTCTGTGTTCACCTATGCATACCAGCCTACTGCTTTTTTTACCTGTGGGAAGCGGCCTTCCCTTTCCCAGCAGACCAGCCCCTGCTTGCCCGGCGTCCCTCGCGGGGAGGGCTGGAGCCGTGTGTCCTGCTGGCAGCTCCGTTTGCTTTGACTGGGTGCCCTGGAGCACAAGTTTCCTTAGGAAAGCCAGAGATGGCAGCAAGACAAGTTTCCTGCAGGTTCCCTTGTTCCAGTTTCCTCCTTTTGGCAGAACAGAATTTGATTTTTTTTCTCACGATTATTATGGGCTGCAAAGAACAGCTCTTAAATTAGCCCTGAGGAGGTGGAAAGGTAGAGAAAGCTCGCTGCGGGGAGTTTGGTCTGACGCGTGTAATAAGCACAAGCTCTACCTGATTCGATTGATGAACCCTGTCACAGGCACAGCCCTCTCTTTAGTTTGTTTTTGTTGTTTTAATTAACTTTCGGCAGCCGCGCCAAACACAAATCCTGTGTCTTTTTCCAGCTGCTGCTGCAAAGTTACAGTGAAGCTCTTTGGCCAGAGCTCGGCTCGGGAGGCTCTGGTCCGTCCAGGGAGCACCCCGTGAAACTTCACACACCTGTGTGAAGGTGCCAAAGGTCCAAAACGTCCCACAATAGCGACCCTTTATCACCCTTTCCTAAAACACTCCCGCTCCATCTTCTCCCCACGGCTTTGAGCAGCTCTGACACAGCCACAAATCTGCTGCTGTTCTTGCTACTTGTGTGGGACACTCGTGGCTGCTCGGCCAGAGGTGCTCTCGCTGGACGCGTGCAGAAGCAAGCACTTGCAGAGCGCTGCTGGGGAGCCGGGAAGGGCAGCGTTGGACCCCTCAGCCGCGCTGTGCCGACATGCACCCGAGTGGATAAAGGCCTGGCGTGTGTGACGCTGGCCCCATTACAGGTGCCTCTGAAGGCTGCCCCTTTTGGGGGGGTGATTCCTCCTCAGCCCTGGGGACTGTGGAGCGGTTGCGTTGCTGCAAACTGAGAGGATGCCCCTGGGTTGTCCCGTGGTGCCTGCCAGGGGTGAAAGCATCCCGGAGCGTCTAACTGGTGGGAGGGGAAGAAAGGCAGCGCACAAACCCCTTCAGAGCCCTGCAGCAGCATTGATGGGCGAAGCAGGACTTAGGTCACCAGCCTAGGGAGTGGTGTGCCCTCCGCTGAGCGCCTCTGTCACACAGCCCTGAGGAGCTGACAGGAGGGAAGGGCAACTTTTGGACCAGACTGTAAATCCCCTAGACTCCAGGTAAGATGTTACTCTTTGTTTTCAATGAGGGAAGATGACTTTGCAACCACCCGTTTTCACGTAAATCCGTCCTAAGGAGATAGAGCTGCTCACGTGTTTCTGGGGGCTTCAGCCTTTGTGTAGGGTCCTGAAAACCAGCAGCAACAGCAAATCTCATCCACTGCTGATTTTCGTTAACCACGTTGAGAAACTGGGTTAAGCTACCTCAGGCGACAAAATCCTGCAGGCTACTGCGAGGCTGTCGTTGCTGGAGAGGCTCTGTCAGCTGGCAAAGGGCACTGCTGTCTCGCAACAATGAACCAAACTGCTATAAATAACTTCTCGTTGTTCAAAAAGAAACAGTAAGAGGAAATTCTTTTTTTCCGTTCTAGTTTTCTCTCTTTTGGGTAGCATCAAAGTGATTTGGTTATTTGCCGCACGAAAGCAGAGCTGGTTGGGACCAGCAGCCATAAAACCTAGGGGACAACAGGTAGGGCGAGCACCTGGAGAGAAGAGGAGGGTCTGGCTGGTCTGGGATATCTGGTGGTTAAACCTTATGCACAGCCATGAGGTTGGGTCCCCACCTATGTAGTTGCAGGACAGGATTTCCAGCACCGCTGAAGTTCGGGCTGTAGCAGGGAGGCTCCCTTGCAGCCCAGTTTTGCCAGGCACCTGGTCTCCCTTGCTCAGAGGGTGCCTGGTCATCACTCCTGCAGGCTGCTCTGCTGGGAAGTAATCGGAGAAATGTTCATCCCAATGCCTTGCAAGCTGCTTGTGATACGCAGTTTACAACTGGTCTGCTGAACGACCCTGCCTCTATAGATGTTTCCATTGAAATTTGGCGGTGATGTTACTGGACAAATCACGAGAAACAGGTCGTTCATGGTAGCCTGTGGGAACAAAAGTTCAGGAACCTCTTTTGCTTATTGCATGAGCAATAGAAAGCTGTTGCTGGCACCCACTGAGTTTGCTCAAGTGCCTACATTTGGTGTGTGCGTACTTGCCTCAGACCAAGGGGAAGGCAGGTATATTTTATGCAATGTAAAAGCAGCTTCTAAAATCACTGTAGTGCACAATGCCTTGGAATTGGCTGCTGTCACCCCAAGTAAGAGAGAGGATGCTGCTGAATATGGATGATTCATTTAAACTGCCTAATGTCTGTTTATTGCATTGGCCAAGACCCCTGTAAGGAATACGGATGTTTAGCAGCTGGTCTGGGTCCATCTGAAGTACCTTTCAGATTCATCAGAGCTTCTCTAATCCAGGGTCATGTGCGCCAAGATCCTGGCTGCAGTAATGAATTTTCTTGATTAAAAGTGCTAGTGTATCTCATATTTTAATAAATTTGTTAAACCTGACTTGCAGTATTTTATAGCACTGATTGCTTAGTCTGGCTGAGACTGTGGGTCATCATCTGTGTTGAGTTTAGTAAATACTGGACATTATCTCGTGTCTGAAAAGACAACTGTGGAACTCTGCAGTGGCACTTTTGAAATTGCTTTTCTGAACAGAGCAGTGCTCTCTCTGCTCTATATTAATCATGGGTTAGGAATAAAAAAGGTGATTATTTGAACACAAAAATGTTATGCTAAGCTAGTTGTTCGGATGCCTCTTCCATCCAATCTCAGAAGCAGCTCTGTACCAGGTGGTAGTGGGTTGTTGGGAGCGGGGTTGTAATGGAGAGGGTTGAAAAAAGAT
>NW_009194606.1:3567-44184 GCF_000690835.1 Fulmarus glacialis | reverse complement strand
TCGGACAAGGAGAAGAGGAATAGCGGGTACAAACTGGAGGGAAGCTGACAGATACAGAATTACATTTATCGTTGCTAGTGTTGGATGGGGACTTTCTTCTGTGGCTGAGTGGAGATAGTTGCTTATGTTTGGAGACCAGCTTTTTCAGTCCAAATGTTCAAGAGATATATATGTACATTAATTCATGTATTTGTCTTTATCTCCAACAGTTTTCGTGTTAAAAGGCTTTGGGATACAGATGGACTGTAGGCAATGAAACTTTCCAATTCCTGAGAGTGATTTGCAATTTATTCCAGCATGGCTGGCTGCAGATGCTAATCCTATTCGCAGCAAATTAAAGAAATGTCTCTCCCTTCCTCCCCTTTCCCTCACAACTTTCCATTTTTGTAGATTATTATTTGGCATTGTCGTTCCTGGCTGCTGGAATCTTGACAAGAGTCTCCTTTTTTTCAATTTCGTGTCTGTCCGGAACAGATGAAAGTGGTTTGCTTTTGCTGTTTCCCCAAAGGGTACGAGACAATGCTGCGACTTTAAATCCTGCCTTGTTGTTCTTGGGGAGTCCAAGTCTGGCAGAAGGAACACCTAACCCCTCTTTTAAGGTTTAAATCCAGCCTTGAGTCATGGAAGTAAGAAAAGGAGCATATTTTGGCTTGTGGCACCTCAGCGTGTTCACGTCGCAGTGGGTACCAGCTGCCTCCGAGTCAGTGCAGGGCGAGGGCTGCGCTGCCGTAGGGGAGTCTGTCTGCTCAGGAGAGGTTATTCTCATCCAGGCTTGTGAACCACCCATTCCCCATCAGCCTGAGAACTTGCTTTGCTAGTGGTCTTGCTTCTTGGATAAAGGAAGGATTTCGGGTTCCTAGGCAAAACCCTTGACAGGAAACGAATTCTGCAAAGAAAGGCTAAAGCTGGTAAAATACCTAAATTCTGTGCCAGTATCTCTGATGTCAGCGCAGGCGTTCCTGGGGAATCCTGTCCAAGCCCTCACCTGGGGAAGTGGGAACAGCAGAAGTGGGAAAGAGGTCTCTGGCTGCTTAATTCTCATCACCTTTTGCCTTTTGTTTTCTTAAACTCTTATTCCCAAAAATGAAACTCTGGCTGGCTGTGCATCTGACCTGTGCTGTAATCTAAGGAAACTGGAGTGTGGAGACAATCTCTGAAGAGAGTTGAGATGACTTTGCTTTGCAGGGGTCTGATGAGATGCAGTTAATTACTGTGTGTAAAGTGCTTTTTCAAGTCTCACATGAAGGTGCTTTAAGAGTGCCTGTGCTTTGGCTCAGTGATGGCTGGGGGTATCCTTCTCTGCAGCCTCTGTGACTTGGCATTTTTTTCTCTCTGTTCCTCTCTGGGGATGAAGGGGCAAGTGGAACAGGATATTAGAAAATACTGCAAAATCAAACGTTAAGTTTGGCTTAATTAAGAAAGACTACATTGCTGGAATTATTAATTGCAAATTCTCTTGAGAATAATTTCACAGGAGATTGAGTTACTGCAGGCCCTGCCCTGATCTGAATGGATGGCATTGTCTTAAATGACAGTGCTGAGGTTATGCGCACGTGTGTGTCGCGGTGTTAATCAGATCCTGGATTTCATAATTTCACAAATTAAATTCCTTGTTTTATTCAATTAGTGCATTAAAGATGATTCACATTGCTTCTCGCAGCTCTGATCATGTAGCCTGATTACACACAGCATTAGCTCTGGTCACGGCGCAGCCAGGGACCAGGGAGCAAAGCGATGTGCTGCTGGGGGTGGCTCTCCAACCATGACGGTGAACTCTGAGAAATTCGCATTTGGTTTATGACACAGCTGAACATCTCGACTGGTGTGTGGCTGGTCCAGCCGCAGGGGCTTGTAATCAACTCCTTAGGTCCCTCTTGCCTCTGTGTGCCTATGGAGTGATGTATGGAGTCACCTGTGGGTGCAGGTGCTGTGCATGGCTGGTCGCATCTTGGGGAGCCCTGCCACCAGCCAGGGTGTGTTTGTGCCAGTCCATCGCCCCGATGATGCACCTACGTGTTTCCAGCCTCGGCACTTGTTTGGGATGAGCCAGCCTCCGCTGTGTGCTGCAGGCTGTGGTTTGATCGCTTCTGGATCTTGGATGTGATGTCTCAAAGTAGAAACCTGAGGGTTCCTCCCCAGCTACTCAGCAGTGACTGTTGTGGCGCAAAAAATACAAGGCATAGGAGAAAAGGAACCTGTTTCTTGGAGGAGCTGATCGTGTGAAGGGTCCAGACTGTCTTTTAAATCACACTAACATGTCTTTCAGACCAGCACATCAAGGGTTGTCAATTCAGCTACCTATATGTTGACAAGATTTCTGAGAGCTCAGAGGTGTTGAACGTGCCTGAATCTCTTCCCCTTCCCTTTTTTGATACCAGCTGAGCAACTTAAGAAAAATAGTCACCTACTAGTGACTGGGTCCATAGAAATATTAAATAGCTAAGGTCAAGGGGCTTGCTGCTGGTTGCTTCTGCTAATGTTTAATAAAACATTCCCTGAAAATCCGGATTTTTCTTTGTGCAATTTAGATGCAAACAAAATTTCTTCCTGTGGAAAACAGAAGTTACTATGAAGACATACCCTAAGCAGCATCCTGAGCAAGTTAAGACACGGCAGACACCTGACACATCACAGCAAGAGGTCAGTGTTGAGCCGCACTAGCACACACCTGGAGAATGCTCTGCAGCCTGGCCCCGATGTACGGCTCGGCAGCCACGGGGGAACGAGGAACCCAGGTGCAAGGCCTGGGGGAAGTCTTTATTGTGGTTGTTGGCAAAGACCCACTGCAATCCCACTTACATGTTCTCCTGCAAGGTTTCTGCTCCCTTTGTGGATTAAGGTTTAAACAAGGTTGTAGTAACTTGTCGACTTGGAGCTGTGAAACACAGGTCATCTGCAGATGATGCGTGTCTGGTTTTGCCTGCAAATGCCACGTACTTGACATGCAGATCATGGTTTCGGTGGGCACCACTGGTGGTCCGGACAAACCTTGCAAGGAAGAGTCAGAGCGGTAACAAGAACGGGCTGGTACCGTTCAGCAGAGGTATCTGAGAGCTGGGACAGCCGCCAGCATCCTTGTGTCCATCCCTCCCTGCCCGGGGGCGGCTGGGAAGCATCGTTGTTGAGGGTGTGGGGGGGGGGGGGGCAGCAGTCCCCTGTCCTATGTCTGTGTGCAGACTGCATTGAAAGGCTTTTTAAACGCAGTTCTTTCTAAAGAAAATGCCTTTGTACTCAATGGCTGGATAAAGATGTCGGGATTTTGCTTCTAATGGTCTTAGAGTGAGAACCTGTAATTTATCTAGCAGTATTTCCTCCATGTCCTGTCACCTACAAACCCAGAGGATTACCAAACATCTTCCCCACCTGTTCCAGAAAAGAACGAGACAGAAAAGCACCCAGTAATA
Organism: Fulmarus glacialis; assembly: GCF_000690835.1. NCBI lineage: Eukaryota > Metazoa > Chordata > Aves > Procellariiformes > Procellariidae > Fulmarus > Fulmarus glacialis. The sequence continues at coordinate 40,780 of NW_009194606.1, read as the reverse complement.
TATCTGACTGTATTTCAAAGTTGTTGATTGTAAACAAACTTTGTTGAAGAAATAAAATCACATGACAAGATATCAGAGTGATACTATAAATCCATTTTGTTATTGTTGCCACACTTCACATTTTTGGAACTCAGAATTTAGCTCATGGTGTACAAAACGTGTAAAAATTTATTGCAAGCGTGCCTTTGTGTAGAACAAAACTGGTGTCACAAAAGTAGTTCCCTGTCCCATGCAGAAACACAGTTGTGTATCCCTTACCAGGAAGAGGTCACACACCTGCATTTCCTGAAAGACTTGCCTGTTACAAAATTGCTCTGAGAAGGTTTTTTAAAAAAAAGGCAAAAAAAAAAAGCAATTGCAGTGTATACTTCACCTGTGGAACTTACATTTTCAACGGAAATCTTTAGAATTATAAAGAATATGGAACTTTGCAACAGAACTGCAGTTGCTGATGTTGTGAGCACAGCCCAATGGAGTCATCTTGAAAGCACTCGGCCAGCTAAGGCCGGTCTTTGCGCTTGGTACAGTCACTGCATTTGATGGAATGTAAGTTGCACATATTGAAAATAAATGAAAACGAAACGTAGAGGGGGAGATTCCTTTTCCAGAATCCCCATTGTTCCTGTTTCTACAGGGGCGCTTCCTCAGACTGTGGCTTCCATGCTGTGCTGACATGCAGCAGTGCTTTGACCCCAAGGTCGATGACTACTGAACATGTATAGTATAAGGAAAGGCATGGAGTGAGGCCAGCGATGTAGCAAAAGCAGGGTTTATGTTGCTAAAGCAGCTGTGCAGACTGGTTGTGTTAAGCACCAGCCTTTTATTTTTAATTCAAAGGCAGCAGGAAAGGGGGGTGCACATGCTGGAAAGATGAGAGTTAGAAGGGATCACCTGGCTCTTCTCCCTCTGCATGCCCAACCTCTGAACTTTCCTCTGCCTCCTCAAACCCGCTGTTTCCCTTAAACTCCTCCTTGTATCAGACTGTGCTGATCAGCCTCACCTATACGGGATCAGATTAATCTCTGGCATAAATGTGAGTTTTGGTATCTCTAATCTCACCCCAGACCATGGGGTCAAGGTTTTTTTAATTTCAGTACTGAAATGCCAGGCAAAGATTTGGCTTATAACTAGAAGAAAAATCCATGTTGCAAAAGTAAGTCCGAGAGACCTGCAATTTGTTTTCCATCAAATGAGTAACTCTGTTTCATAGAGAGGTGTGAATTGTTCAGCAGTCGCATTTTGCATACAGCTTGACATTGATTAAGTGGAGAACAAGACCACAAAGTTACTTTTGACACTAAGTGGGTTGGGGTTCTGGACAGATGAACCTAGTATACTGGGCCTTGCTTTTTGGTTTCTAGGCTTTTGCTAGCTAGTGAAAACAGGACAAAATGCTCTGTTTGAAATGCAGAGTATGCTGTAAATAGTTGAAGGGTGAAAGCATTTGCCAGCTTCTTTATTTTAGGAACAGAGTTGCCAGGGCTGGGAGCAAACTGTAGGGCCCTGGTATCTTCCCTTCCCTGGTAAAACTTAATATGGCTCCCTCCAGAGATCATGTCATGACCAGATATGAAGTCTGTTTGTCCAAGGAGCTTGGATCCCAAATTGCACTCATCTCTCCCCCTTTGTTTATCCAATCAGGTCCTGCACATCGTGGTCCTACAGAACAGCCCTACGGTCCTTTCCCACTAGGTTCTTCATCCAGGTCCCCCATGCATTCAAGGGTTGTTGCAATTACATCAAATGAGCACTTTTGCAGAGTGATGTTTTCATGGATAAGATTTTTGCACTACACATCGTGTGGACCACCTTGACATCTATCACAAGCAATTATTACTTCAGAAGAGTGATACAAAAGGGATTTACCACTTAAGGCCTTTTTGTGATACCTAACAGCTGTTCACCAGACTCGTCAGAGTTAATGGATTTAAAAAAAAACAACACACCAAAAAACCCCCCAGACCACGTCAAAGGCCCGTCTTTGACAGCAATTGAGAGCTGAGGAATATTACAGCTATTGTAATGGGAGCAGTGGGTGTGGTGATGCTGATACCTGTTTTGGGTCCATACAAACCTGAATGGGCAGCACTAATGGGGCAAAGCAGGCAACACCGTCACAGTGATTGCAATTAGTATAGGCTTCGCAAACAATACCCTGTTTCATCTGAGATTTGCAAAATAGCAGAAAGGATCAGCAAAGTAATACTATAAAAGTAAACTGAAAGGCCAACTCTGTGTCGTCACCTCTTCCAGACTGACCAAGAACCTGCGGGATGATTTGGACATGCTCTAAATGCATGGAATGAGGGAAGCAAAGGAAGGCGTAGGGCAGGAAACTTCTCCAGGGCTAGACACAGAGCCATCTCTCAAAAGAAGAGGAAGAGACCCTTTTTGTACAAAGCACAGATATCATCAACTGCTCCCCAACAGTGAGATGATGATAGGGGGGCTCTTCCAGTTCCAGTTCACAATGCTTCTGGAAACAAAGGTAGGTTTGGGAAGAACTGTTACAAGAAGGAATATATATCAAGTAGCACTGGTGATAGGCTTGCATTTAAGCAGATGATGACATGATCTGTCTGTGCAAAATATCCTAGTTAATGACAGGCCAAATATATCCATGTTTTGAACTTAGCGTTCCTTGCCTTTGTGAAACATTGCTAACAGTCCTTTGACACTTGAATGTTTTTCTCAATTAGCTTGAGATGAGCTCTTGTTTTACAAACAACTAATCTCACATCAGTCTCAGCAATGAGAAAGCGCCATGGCAAACTCCACAACAGGGACTTCATATTCCATCTAAGCCTCAGTGACTTTTCTCAAGTCAGTCTTAGTAATTATTTGTCTGAATTTCACATTGATTGCTGGACTATAGCAGAGCTTCAGATTTTCCATTTATCTCCTCTAAGCTCCTCTAGGCAGGTTGGGCTGCTATGTTTTATCCAGTTTTCTCTTAGCTTCAGCACAACTTGGTTTTGACTCATACTGGCCTATATAGAGTAAGGAACCTGTGCTGACAAAGTCACATAGCCCTTACTTCAGGGTGGGACGATGTTTGGCATGCTTTCATTTCTAGTTTGGAAAAGTGCATTTGAATAAGAACCAAGTCACTGAAAATGCAGAACATGGACTTAATCAGCAGGCACGCAAACTCCACTTCACGGTTTCATCACCCCCTTACCTGTGCTGTGCCTCGGTGTGAGTCTGATTAGGGAAGGGGAAGCTCCTATTTGAGGAGCTAATAATGTTTCATGAATGCTGAGGTTTGTTAAAGCACTTTGCAATCCTTGCATGGAAAGTAGCACAGATGCGCAGAACTATCAGTGCAGCATAATCCCCCACTCATCACTAAATCACCTCCAGGACTAGGGGACTAAGACATGTAAGACAGATATTGGAGGCTTCTTTCACTACTCACCCGCTCAAGACAGACTACTAAATAAATGTTAGAAGTGAAAAAACTTTTCAGCCAAACAAAAGTGCCACATAAGTGTAGCTGAAGGTAAAGAATGGGAATGCTGTTTTGAGTTGCTGTCCTTAATGTCAGTCTGGAAACAGCTAAATTCCTTTTTCTCTAGTAAGTGGCTGAAGAAAACTAAGTTGTTCCCATTAGGGACACTAAAACATCTATAAATTGGGATTCTTGGACTACCTTGTAAATGCAGAAGGGCTGGGGCTAGAGAATAGGACTGGAAAACAGAGATGAGATTGCTTTAAATTGTGCCCTAGTGTCAAGTGCACAAATGGGCTGAAGTAAAAAGTGGCAGAGTATCTGCAAGCCCTTGAAACATTTTTCAACTGAGACAACAGCAGTGGAAACCATTTCACAGTGGCTACTAAGCTCTAAGTGAGTGTTATATTACACACTGGGAAAAGAAATGTTTTCCAAGAATGGATCGTGGCAGGATCCATTACATTTCTTGAAAGAAGTACTGTGCATAGAAGGTGGTCAGTATGTCTCGCTGATGGTCTCAGTTCTTTGAAACAAAAGTTTGCATACCATAAATAAGTAATTTTCAGTTTTCAGAAGTATGTATGAATGAAAATTCAGTTCAGCTGGAGAGAAATGAGCCTTCCTGCTCCCTTGTCTACTTTAGCTTCAAACTAATTTTTCCCTGGAAAAAATTTAGAGACCTGGTTGGCATTTCCACTGCATTTTAACTACTACTGAGCTTTAAGATCTCCTACCCAGATTGTCTCAAGGCTACAAAAATCCCCCAAAACAACCCAAACTCGCTATAATTTCACAAGCCATTGCACAATTAACACACACACGCGCACATTATAACTAGCATCTTTGCACTACTTTGAGACTAACCCCTTTTTGTTCCTTTAACTAGGGAGAAGCTTTAATGTTACAAGCAGGTGGGGAATCAAATCTGAGTAAGCCAGTTTGCAGTAAAGGAAATGCTACAGAAGCTGAGCTGCACTTAGCAAACTTTTGCCTTTGAAAATGATTCAGTTTCTTCCTTAATTACTTTGCCTCGTTTGTAGTAACATAGAGAAAGTGCAAGATGCTTTTTCAACAAGGTCAAATCTTAACTTTCCCCAACCCTATCCACTCCTAGTCAATAAATGGAGAAGATGAGGTGGAATAGTCATCTGTTGACACAGACTTTGGTAGCTTTTGCTTGTTGGCTTTGAGAGCCAAAAATCAGGCATTTTGTACATATAAATATATATAAATATTTTTGCTTATTTATGGAATGTTTGTGCATGTTTAGGGCACCAGTTCAAAATGATGAAGGATGGTTAAGGCTAAGAAAATGAAATTCATTGCAAAGCTATAATTTTGTCTTCATTTTTCTCCTTTACAAAGGAGACTAAAGCATCTTCCCTGTAATAGTCAGCCACTGTGTAATCCCCTATCAACACCAATTCTAGGGAAAACTACTCAGGACCCAGTCCCTGAGGCAAAAAGCTAGGACCTCATGATTTTAGCTCAAGTAATCCACATAATTAACAGCACATGTTAGTGGAAAATTAAACATTCCAGGGCCTTGGATCTACTGTCACCTGCAAAAGAAAGGCATTTTTCTGTATGAGATAGCCTAGATCCAAGCCTTTAAGCATACATAGTAATGTAACAATTGGCCAAGGGCTGCAGATCTATCTCAGGGGGCTACGACAAAGCTGGAGAGTGCTGTGCTTACTCCTCAGAAGTGCCAAGTGGCTCCTAGGAGGTCCTGCAAACCTCTCCATCTCTGCTGGGGGCATGTGCATCTCGCAAATGCTCCGGCATTGCAGGGGAATGCAAGGAAGCTGGACTCCCAGCAGCTACCGTTCATTCAAGCTGCCCCATCAGCAAAGTTCCAGACAGACCTTTCCTTACTGCTCCAATTTTGACTACCACATAAATTTATAGGATGGCATTGTCTGAAGCAGGGAGCTAACAGTAAGAACACCATTTGCCTTCAGGTACCTCTGTGGATTTTCTTAAGAAAAAAGGGAAACCGTGGGCTTATATTGCTGAACATTTGTTTTTTATGTTAGCTCCTCTCCCCCTTTGAATACTTAGAAAACTGACAAGAACCAGCTACTGCACACACTCAGTCTGAAGAGGGGTGGTCTCAGTTCTCTGCAGGGACAGGAAGTTTTGAACTCATCCTCGAGCTCCTATGCAGCTTGGCATTGCCAAGGACTAGAGTGGTACAAACCCTCTCCTTCCTTTTGAGACTAGGAGGCCTCAATGCACGAGGTTTTGTCCTTTCTCACACATTTCCTGGATGCAGACCTTGTGAACTGAGAAGTGAAAAGGGATGCTTAGGAAACCCACTGCTGTACATCATGTAGCTGGCAGGCAGAGCAGGACGTGTGGGACAGTCTCCAGGCTGTATTGCAAGCAGAACCACCATGAAGTTGGCCATCCCCTTACTCTCCCTGCAACCAGGTGAGATCTGCCACTAAGTCTACTCCAAAAAAAAAAAAAAAAAAAAAAAGACTTTGGTGGAAATAGAAAGATGTCAGTGCAAGGATGCTCTTTGGGCTAGCCAGTAATTTACTAACCCCTGCTGGATTCTTCCTCTGTATGATTTACACGCTATGCATTTGCACATCACATAGTGATGAAATCTGGGGAGTTGTCAAAGTCATGCTAGTTACCCTCTATTGTCTCTTGCCAGATAGAAACATACAACCTGGTGAGATTTACACTGATAAAGAAATCAATCAATCAATCAATCCACCACTCCATTCCTCTTGAATCAACCCAAGTCATTCTTCGGCAAAACTTTTCAGGCTTGGGAACCTATAACCAGCTGGTTGTCCAAGCAACATGGTTTCTGCCCTGTGACTTAATGCAATTCTGTTTGTGTCCATCACTGCTAACCTTTAGAATACAGAGTTTTTTGCTGATTGAGTTGTGGACTGAAATCAATAATATGTAAAGGGCAGGGTAGTATTTCACCTCAGTATCAATTCTCCCCTGTTTCTATCATACCTCTCTCTCAGCATTGTTTTCCAAAGCTTCAGCAGCCTTCAGATTTCACCAGCACCAAAACGTAGCGTTTCAGCCATGGGCACCAGCTCGTGACAATGCTTGTCCTCTACAGTGTTACTCAGAACAGGAGAACTCTTTGGACTTGCTCTGGTTTAGTGAGGTTTAAGGTCTGGTTGCAACCGGACTTCTTTCTTTTTGTAAAACACAATGCTATATTATTTTGCTAAACATGTAATCTGCTTAATTACAACTACTGTGACAAGCCCTGAATTCTAACAAGAAGAATTCCTACAGAACACCCTGCAGTGATAATTGGAAACATACTGCTATTAGTGACTTATTTTTTTCCTGCCAACTGTGTGCCAAATGAAGTTCTAAAATGGACCAAAAAAGTCTTGAAAGTTACAAAAGGAAAAGAAAGAAATTGTTGTTCCTAAAAACTTAACAGTCCATTACATTAGATTTTTAAGCAACGTTTAAGATACAGTTGAAATCAAGAAAAAATATAATTGTTATATTCTGATTTCTCACCTGTACACTGACCGTGGCAGTTAAGATGTGAGGCAGTATTACTTACTGGTTTACTCACTGTTAATACTTACAGTATTACTCACTGTTTGTGTACAAAATGTTTCATCCTGGTTAAAAAAGAAAATCAATGTAATGTATTTCTCTTTTAAATTCACTAATGTATTTGGTTTCTCTTAATTTTGCTGTGTTCTGACTGGGATCAAATTGCCTTACATTACATTAATAAAAACAAAGGAAAAAAAAATACAGAAAGAAAAGGTCTTAACTGGTCCTCAGTTCCTGGCTGCCTGCCTGCGACGGTTTTGTTTGTCAATACACTTGCTTCAGTGTTCGTGTATCTGAACTGCTTCGTTTAGCACACTGGGAGGACAGCAGCGATGCCTTACGGGATGGCAGGCACTCTCAACCACAGCCCATGGTGCAGACTTATGTTGCTTGTCCCAGAATTGAATAACTCCAGCAAGGTATAGAGTTTTCTGTAATGCCCACCTAGGACTGCTGAGCTATGTCAGCTTATGACAAGCTCTTAGCCCAAGAGGAACTTTACAAGATGACCCTGTTCAACAAATAGTATTGAGATGACGACTAATTTAAGTCTATTTCTGGCATACAGATTCCCACAGGGCATTCATATATCCAATTTTGTGTCAGCTTTTCCAGTGGCACTTTCTGCAGGACATGTATACATCCAGCTGCTACTAGGAACAAAGTTTCTAGTGGCATCACTTGGCATTTTTGGATAAGGACAGCACTGGTGGTGTCACAAGTTCCTTGCTTTGCCGTTCCAGGTGTGGTATCTTCTTCTGCTTACCCTCCACCCCCGCCTACGCCACCAAGAACAATGCATCAATGGGAGGGTGAGGTGTCTTCCAAGCCCAGAAGCTCCTTTACAAGTCTTTCACCAAACTGTGCGCGGCTATACCTTGTCACATGGTAGGCCTCTGACATTTTGTAGAGGATATAGGCATTGTTTATAGCGATGCTGATGGCAAACCAGAATACTTGTTGCCAGGTCTTGTTTGGTTTGTGAGAAATGAAGTACCTAAAAAGCCAAGAGAGAAGGGAGGGAAAAGCACTGTTCAGCCCAACCTTGCAGCTGGCATGCAAGAAATAACCCCAAACAAAGATTCTGCAGCCCCAAAGGGGAAGCAGGCTCAGGACTTAATACCTAGTGCAAGTATCATCTTAAGAAATTTTCTACAATGTATTTGACAGTCATTTACAGTTAAGTTGCACAATTTTGGAAATTTCTAGTAGTGTCTAAAAGAACAGACTTCCTTGCTCTCAGAAACAAAACCTCAGCAACACTCTCACCTCTGTACCACCCCATGTAAGTAAGAGCACCAATACAGACTCCTTGAGCTTACCCGTGACAAACATCCATGTGATGGAAGCTGTGCATCTGAATCCCTTCAATTTATAACTAAAAAAAGCCTCAGGCACATTACATTACAGTTTAGAGAAGATTGCTGATGCTTCTCCTCTTGTTTATCTCTATTGCGAGCAAAGAATGATTTCTGCTGCTGTCAACAGTAGGTGGGAGGATATGGGGGTAGAGCCAGAGCGTGCAGTGCTGGTATGTGGAGCACCTCTCCATAAGGCAGAACTAGAAAGGACTGACATCCTTATATTTAGGTTCTGACTAATTCCAGGACTGCCAGAATATTCGCTCTTTGGTCATAAGATGTCCCACTTTCCTACTTTCATTTTTTCAGTAACCATTTAAATCTACTACCTCACCTCTTTTTCATATTGATTTCCTCAGATCAGATCCCAACATCAGTCTCAAGCAAACACCTCCTCCTCTTTCATCTCTTCTACTGAATTCTTGCTGCCTTGCCCAGAACTGGCTTCAAAGTCCCTGCTGCTTTTTCTTTCTCCTCAATTTTTAGTTCTTGAAATAGCACCTCACTGCTATTCCCACAGCCAAGCTTCACCACTGCTACTCTTACTCGCTTCTTTTTCTCCCTGCTACATTAAGAGCTAACACTGAGGATCCGAACTGAATTCAGGAGCCAAAAGATCTACATTCTGCTCTCCCAGATCATCTAGATCAGCTTTACATTCACAACTGAATGCCCTTTTCTTCTGGCTCCAGGTGACACAAATATCACCAGGACAGAGAACCACCTAAACACCATCTGCTGATAGGGGTGGAGAGCTGAGCTAGCCTGAGAAACTTGTGGGGCTGGCAGACCCTTGTTGAATTCTCTATTTAGCCTTCAATTTGATGTCACCAAGAACACCAGCCTGCTGGCTCATCTTCCCAACATTTCTTAAAAGTCATTTACAAGATGCTAAGAACATAAGTCTCAACCAGTTTTGACTGGTGGATGGGTAGATAGAGCCAAAACAACACTAGCAATGCAGCTCTTGCCCTTGTGCAGAGCCAAGGTCTGATCTTTGACTGAAACAGGATTAAAAGCAGGATTGGGCCCTCAGCTGCAGCTCAGCACAGAGAACTCAAACATTACAGCAACAGAGAAGGAGTGAAAGAAATACACACACATGCACGCACATATTCTTACTTACTTGCTGTATTTGTCATCGTATTTGCAGATATAGCTAAGGTGAGCAGCAAATGCTTCAACGGCCAATGGGCATGGAATTTCTCCGCTTTTTCTCTTAATTATAACTCCTGCATCAATTAGAAACATAACAGATTTATGTCCACATGACAGGTCTAGCAACTAAAAGATAGAGTTTTTATACACAGTTTATTATAAAATAAACCTTATTGACAGTTTCTGCCCTAAAAGTGGGAAGTTATCTGTAACAGAGATGCTAATTTGATTTTTTTTCATTGGTACTACATTGAGCGACTGGAAGGGGAAGAAGAGGGATCATTTTTCAGTTAGAAATGAAAAGGTGTTAGACACAAACACTTTTACCATATGTTTGGAGAAAAACACACATTGCCATAGTCCCACAGTAGCCCCCTATAGACAGTGTATTAGTCTTTCTCCTGTTGGTTCACAATGAGTTGTGGTCACCTCTAGAGCTGTGACTTGGTATTTTATGCTTTGAGTTCTGAAGGTCCCAAATGAGTCCTTTGAAATTAAATCATTTGCTTATCTCCACCCATGGGGCGAAGAGCAACAGTACCTCCGCTCCACTGGGTGTTAATTGACAAAGAAAAGAAAATACACTAAGAAGGAGCCAACTGGCTAAACCCAGTCAAGACAGAGGTGATGCTGGTGGGTGAACTGAAGGACCACAGCCACAGTATCTTTGAAATGAGAAGCAGCCTGATTCACTGCTGTGGGGAGCCAGAGCTCAGATGTACACGTAGGTTGCTCAGTGGAGCTAAGCACACATTTCTCTGCCTGTGAGTGATGTTCCCCACCCTGCCTGGTCAGCTGGCTAGATAATTCAGCTCATCACGGGGGATGATTATCCTGCCTACTGCAGAAATCTGTGGTAAGGCAGCAAGTCCTCTGCAGCTACCTACTAACCACTCTCTGCATAGACTAAGATGTGGTGCCTAGAGCAGGTTCCTCCAAGAACAGGCCCTGTTCCCTCACATGGTGCATCTTTGACCTGGCCTTCTCCATCACTACAGCAGTATTTATGAGTCCAACGCTCCCCCAAGAAACTCCCCTAGCTCTTCTCTGATTTATTCCTCCTCTCCTCTGTGTTTTCCCCATCCGGGGGAAGCTGCTTGTAGGAGGGAAGGATAAGTAAAACAAACTTGTAGTGCTTTATTAAGAAGTCTGCTCCCTAACTTTTGACTGTATGTCCCCACAGGGTTTGATGGTCAGCTCTCCAGGGTACAGACCACCCCTCGCTCCATGTCTACAGCACACTGTCTAGTGAGGATCCCTGCCCTCCCCCAGGCACAACACTATTTTCCTTCAGATCTAGAGAAGCACAGACTTGGTTGCATCCTTTCCCAGCGTTGTTTCAGTACAGGTACAATCCCGGGCTTTTTCATTTCTCAAGCCTTCAAACTCTCATTGCCTTCCTTCTGCTAACTGTTTTACAATCATCCCTAAAATGCTCCACACGTTTTGATTACAGACTTCACAATTTCATTCCTTCAGCTGGAAGTCTCATTCCATCAATTATCTCTGTCAAGCCCCCTGTGCTGTCCTAGCTGGCAGGCTCTATTTTGAAGCAAGACTTATGACACAGATTAAATGTCACATTACAGCTGAGCCATGCAGCAATTTCTTTGGGGTCTTTAAAGTCTGATTTTTCAAGAGTCCAAAATGATATTACCTCTAAATTGTTCAATACACTTCCCTTTCACCTCTGCCTCCCCAAGATAGGTGTAAATGTAGCCCAAGGAGAGGGCAAAAACCCCAATCAAATAAATAAATCCTTCATTACCTTCACATACTTATTATAGTGCTTTTTTGATCCTTTTAATGAGTCCTACAAAAATCTGGCCAGCATGAGGTAAAAAGGGCTGATATACCACCAGCCTGCTGCATCAGTGCTGCAAAATCGCTTGCCATCCCACTTGGGCAGGTCAGGAAAGGGTGAGCATGCTCCTGGTGCCAGCGTTTTACAAAAAAATCCCCTTCTTTCTCCTCTTGCTCTCCTCTCTTCTCTTTCTTCCCCCTCTTCTCCTTTGGAGGATTTATATTTCCTTTGCAATTTGCTTTGTATTCACAATGCTTAAAAAAATGCATTGCGGTGGCAGCTATGTGGGTACATATACTCCCTCTCACTTTCTATTATATTCCACATAACATTCCTCTGTTTTGTGAGTATAAATAGCTTTATACGCACATTTTTATAGCCTTTCCTAGGCTTGTTTCATAGCCATAGGCCACCTCTCCAGGGAAAACAACTGCCGGAGCTGGGTAGTTCCTAGTTGCAGGTCTCTGTGGCAAGCGGTCCCAAGCCAGCTGACTCACCGGCACATCCGATGAGCTATTTCCCCTCCTGGTCCTCCCTCAGCATCACTGTGTTCCCGTCCCTGGCAGCGCTCCAGGGAACACACCGCCTGCGCTGCAGCCACGGCCTGCCTTTGCCTGCGTGCTGGAAGGGGTGCCGGCTGCTGGCCACGATGCTGCCACCACGGACAGGTTATCAGCTTTTGTTTTTGCGTTTTTTTTTTAACCTTTTTTTTTCAAGTTTTTAAGCTGTATGCTCATCAAGCAAACCTTGGGGAATACCACCCCAAATGAAACAAGCAGAAAGACATATGTTTGTTTCCTCAAACGCTTCTTCTAAGCCAATCTGTGACTTTAGGAGCTAGAATAATGTTTTTTAAAAATGGAGGCTCAGTAATACTAGAACTTGCATCCACCTTGGCACACACTGAGATTTCATAATATAACATAACCGCATGTTCCAAGTGCTATATGGCTTTTAATCAGGACTTAGATTGTTACAGTTCTTCATCAGAACTGCAGACAGTCAGCATTGTACAGGGTCTAATGTTCAAGGTCTTCCCACCAGAGTCTTCCGGCCCCATCCCCACTTTCACTATACTTGGACGTAACCCCCTGAATGTAGTCTCACAAAGGACACGTGGAAATTTAAAGTTAAAACCCTAAGCTTCCCCATCCTGAAACATATTTTTTCACATTATGCTTCTTTCCCCAGACTTCCCAGTTCTGGGCCAATCTCACAAGCTGATTTTTTCAGGAAACTACGTTGCCACCAGACACTCCTCACTCCAGCTCCTCCTGGGCTAAAAACCACACAGGGACTTATACAACTGCTTCATACAATTGCGATGCCTCCACAATATCTCCCATCCTCTCACAAGTCACTTGCGAGATGCCAGCATGCCATTTGCAGCTCTTTAGCCCTTGTGTATGTGGCCCAAGCTTTGTTTTTCTATCATCCTTAGCTATTATCCATTTAGCTTTTAAGTAGAGCTGGTTGGTGAAGAGCAGCTGTGAAAGCTCTTCTCAGAAAGAAGCTACTTCTTAAAAAGATCTTGGGTTCAACAAGTTTTTGCTAAAGATGTCATTCTGGTCATCCTGCTGTGCAGCGAGGTTGCTGCCCACTCCATCCTCTTCACATGAAAAATAGAAAAAATGTAGTTATTTCTAGAACATAGTAATGGAGATGCTGGGAAAGTGGGCACCAGATGTAGAGTGGAAAAACAAAAATGCAGCCTTGTCCCACAGATTGGGAGGTTTGGGCTAGCATATACATCACCTGTTTTAGAATAAGGGTAACTTTTTACTCTCTGGGGAAGAATTAAACTCAAGTTAAAGCTTAAGGGAAATTAAAAACCCCACTGAATTTTGTTCTAAGCAGAAACCATACTTGATAGCACAGTAAGCAGGACATTTTTGCAAGACTAAAGGAATAAGACTCATCCTTTAGCATCTGAGATGATGTATTATGACACATTGGCTCAAAACATCTATAATAAATAACCTGCTGCATCTAAGAATAGTATTCATAGATCAGCTCTGACAAGTGTACTGCCCTCCTGGTGCCTCTGGCTTGGGTGGGATTTGTACTCCAAGTACAGGCAAGATTTACCTTCTCAACTTTCCTTTAAATCACAGTAAATAACTCATTATTAGCTACATCCACCTCTTTTCTCATCCTAAGTTTTGTTTTAACCATCTCTCACCTTCTGTTTTTAAGGTTTTCTCTTCATGGCCTCCTCCAACCCCATCAACATTTACGCTCAACCAAGTGCAAACACATACCTGTGCATGCACTGTCAGGCAATCCCACTGGTGCCAGTCTCTGCCTCTGTGCAACTACCCTGCGTGGGTTTTATTCCCCTTTGTCCCCACCTCCTCTCCCGTGCTCAGCAGGTCTGTGCTACAGGCTTGCCTCAAGGACCATAGATTCCTCCTCTTCCTACTCTATATTTACATGCCTTAGAGGAGACTTTGGTGGTCCAGCTTCAAGTTGGTTTAAACTAGCATTGCTGCACTGACTTCAGAAATGCCAAATTAGAGGCAGGCAATCTGGTCTCCTGCCTTCCTACCGAGTCTCCATCTGTTCCCAGCTCTCCACTAGAGACTCTCTTCCCCCCAGCATCACTCTCTAAAAAGCCAGTCTCTGTTTTCTGCTCTGATTCACCGTGAACTATGTCAACTGTCCCGGCCAGCATTTGGTGAGCAATGTGTCGGGTAGTTCTTGCCCATCACACACAGAGGTCCTAATCAGTGGACGTTAAACTACCTCACACACGCAACCTACAATCCTGTCTATGCCAAAACAGACCTAAGGTCAATCACAAGCACAACAGCTCACACCTCCATGTGCTGTTTGTAAAGGATGCCACCAGCACAGAGTCTGCTTTTGCCCCCTCTTTTGACAGGGCAGTTAACACCAAAATTTACAAAAAGAGTATTTTTCTAGTAATATTTATGAATTACAACCAAAGGCTCCATGCTAGCCTATAAAAACCGGGTGACATGTAGTGATAGCTCGTGTCTAGTTACTGCAGCTGAATAATCTGAATCCAGCGAAGTGCACACGGGAAATAGCACAAATCCTGATGGTGAACGCCCCTCATGGGGAGCAACACTGCTCCAGGGACTGGCTTCAGCACGGTCCCCAAAGTGTCATATTTCCTTCACGTACATATTTTCAGCATTTGTGCTCAGACACCCGCCCATCCGAGTCACTAAGTCCTCGCTCTGCTGCGGTGTCCGGCAGAATTCCTTGGGATCAGCCATGCTTTGCTAAGGTAATAAGCCTTCATTCCAGATGAGCAGTAGGAATATTGCTTACCTTGTTGAACTGGTGAATAGGCGTTGGTCAGAAAACGAAAGTGCCCTTTATTGTACCAGCAGATCAAGGACATGTTTCCCTTCATTCTTATTCTGTACTGTCCTCTGGACTGGGGAGTTTCAGGGTTGTTCAGCATGGATGGAGGTAGGCCTGTGCAGTCACTCTTCCTGGCGCTCAGCAACCCACAGCAGTAAATCTCTGCATGTGAACAAAAACATTGCCTATCAGCAAGCCATTGCATGGACCCAGAAAGCAAGAGCAGTGGAGTAAGTCTGAATTACCTGACTAGAGAAAGAGCTTGTCCTACAACTTTCTAGTCCAACAGATATGTTAGCCAACTGGCCTTCTCCTATAATACCAAAGATTTGTGTCCTACATGAATGTGTCTGGAAACGGAGACAAGTGCAGAAAGCCTGCTCTCTTGATGAAATGTATTGACACCTCCAGCACAGTCATGATGAAATGACAAGGAGAAGAATTCAGGGTATCTTCCCAACAATAACATCTATAATCTGTGTAATAGTCTTCACAACATGTTTAAAATTGGACTGAAAAAAAAAAAGCGGTGATAAGCATTATGGAACAAATCAGAGTTTATGATCCAACAGAGTCTGTCCTGGTTTCGGCTGGGATAGAGTTAATTTTCTTCCTAGTAGCTGGTATAGTGCTGTGTTTTGGATTTAGCATGAGAATAATGTTGATAACACACTGATACTTTAGTTGTTGCTAAGTAGTGCTTACATAGTCAAGGACTCTTCAGCTTCTCATGCTCTACCAACTGAGAAGGCTGGAGATGCACAAGAAGCTGGGGGGGGGCACAGCCAGGACAGCTGACCCAAACTGGCCAAAGGGACATTCCACACCATGTGACGTCATGCTAGGGGAAAGCTGGCCGGGAGGCCGCTGCCTGGGGACAGGCTGGGCATCAGTTGGTTGGCGGTGAGCGATTGTTTTTCATTTGCGTCACCTGTCTTTCTTGGGTTTTATTTCTCTCTCTTTTTTGTTATTTTCCTTTTAATTAAGAATTATTATTATTACTACTACTACTATTACTACTACTACTACTATTATTATATTATTTTATTTCAGTTATTAAACTGTTCTTATCTCAACCCACAAGTGTTCTCACTTTTACTCTTCCGACCCCATCCCACTGGTGGAGGAGGGGGAGTGAGTGAGCCACTGTGTGGTGCTTAGTTGCCAGCTGGTGTTAAACCACAACAGAGTCTTTGATGTTTAACTAAGAGAATAAATTGTGGAGGGAGCAGGAGGGGAGGGAAAGCTATAGCATCGTAGATGTTAACTGAAATAAATTCTCCTACATGACTCCCATGATGCTTTTAATCACAATATACATAGCTGACAAACTCTGGTTTAATCTACTGCTTCACGGTGCTGCCCATTTCTTGATTTTCAGCTCACTACTCCTTGCACCTGCATCATCTGGTTTGTAAGAAAACGCTGCTTAAGCAATTAAGAACCACTGAAACCACTGGTTGATTTAAAAAATGCATGTGTCAAAAGAAGATGGAAATGCAAGTTCAATGAAAACAGATTTTAGGGAAAAGAGATAGATAAACCAAATAGTGCCCTAGTTGAGTGAGCACTGATCTTGTCCTGCACAGACATCAGAGGCTCCACGGGTGACACATTCTACTGCTCACAGCTTCTTGGACTTTTATATGTTAAAGAGGCAACAAATAAAATCTAACACCACAAAACACGTCTCACTGCCGCCAGGTGGACACAAAGAAGATTTGGAAACAACATTAATAATGACAATGCTTGAATTTGTCATTAGGTTGTGAAATAATATGGCCTGTTTCTGTCAGTCCAAGAGAAGCAGATCTTCTTGATCCAATTAACTGAACTCAAGGAAATCTTGGACTGAAATTTCCTCGGTCTCCCTTGGCTTTGCATTAACCCACCTGAGTGGAAAAAACCTGACAGCATGGAAGCAGGTGACATCTGTGCACATCTTTCATATGGCAGCTGAGGCTTGTGGTAGTTTAAAGCTCATCTGTCAGCTAAGTCTGCTTGATCAAATTTTTCATTGTGCTGAATTCTGCATGCTGGATAACTGGATATCCTTACAGGGGAAACGCTAAGTCAGACTACAGTGGCTTCCCCTGAGCATGTTACCTCTGTTCTTGGGTTTTGATTTATTTGGCTCTTCTGCCTCTGCCTTTCTGGCATGACCTAAGCTCTTGAGCGCAGGTGCAGCCTTTGTCCTTGGTTCATATAGTGCCTGACATGCTGAGCATCCCCTCAACAGCTCACAGAAATACTAATATAATAAGTGCTAATACTCATGAATTGGTCCAGTTGCTGTGGGCAGGTCTACAAGGAGCTAAGGCTCTTCCATCAGAAATTTAAGACACTCATCAGAAGGTGGTCAACCAACACAGCAACAGGGTAACTTCATTCTGAAGGAGGAAATGTGCACTCCATCAGTTATTTCTAATGAATGAATCCATCCCTGGAAATCTGTAAGTTTGTTCCACAAAAGACAATGAGAAAAGCCTGATGGCAACAGGCTTACAATCAATATAGGAGGAACGGCACCTCCAGTGGCAGGCGCTTTTTTTTTTTTTTTAAATTTTCTTGTCTTGCTAAGAGGTACACAAACAGTGTAAGTCATGTACCTGCAAACTTTGGCATTAAGATAGCAAACTTTTAGAAAGCTTTCTTCTAGCCAATATTAAGATCTTCCTGCTCTGGTAACAAGCAAGCCTGAGAAGAATTTCCTTAGCCACCTAAAGTTTATGACTCGCTGAAGGGTGATACTTACTTTCTCCAGGAGACTGCAATGGTATAAAACCAAGCTAATAACTACATTATTGTGCTAGAGCTTCAAAATAGCAACAGCCATCACTGAGATCCCGTAATAATCAATTGTAGCCTTTCCTTTAGCTCAGGCAATAGGCCTGCAGAAAGCTTCCAGCAGATGTTTCACTTCTCATGCAGAATAATGGGAACCATTTCCTCTCTCAGGAACACACCGTGTAACCTTCCTGCTGTATAGCCTAGAAAAGTGCAACACTTCTGCAGATTTACTAGCCTCTCTCATCACGGATGACACCCTTAATCTGTAGAGTTTTTTAAAACCACCCAGTTACTATAGCAATAGAAGCAATAAAAATTATGCCCATCTGGCTCAATGAAGTTTTTGTGTGTAATTAAATCAGAATCACAACAGGTGTTTGCCACATACACAGGACTCAATGGAGACAGGTTGTCCTCCTCTGGTCTTCTTAAACTGTAAATGCAATATAAATGCATACACATAAGCTAGCTTAGCAAAGATGAGGAAAAGTGGTGTAGTCACCCGAGATTCCCAGGGTCTCCATGCCCTGGAGAGCTTGTGCTGAAGCCTGTTTCACCACATCTTCATTAGTACCATTTGCAAAGGCAGCCAGGCTTGAGCTAGTTCAGGCAAAAATACACATTCTGCAATCATTTGTCCTGCATGCTGGGTCAAGTCAGAGCTAGGGCAACTGGGGGGCCTGTCGTGGAGGAGATGAGAGCTTGCTTTAGTCTATGTGCTGGAGTTGCAGAATCCTGCAAAGGACTGTGGGAATGCCATGGCCGCCCAAGCTGGCAACTCCTGCAGCTTTGCCAACCCCAGCCACTCTGCAGGACAGAGCCAACTGCTCCTGCTGGTTCAGAAAGTGCAAAACGGAGTTTCGGGGATTATATGTTTCGGGGAAGCGTGGGACACGGCTTTAGGAGGTGCTGTCCTCTGTAAGGGACAACACTAATGCTTAGAGGGGGAAAAAGGGATGTACACTATGGATGAATTTCACAGCAAATAACAATGACAGCTGTCTGCTTGCAGAACAGAGAATTTGGAGTATTTCAGTTCAGGTTTCCAGTTCTATTCAGAGGCCAGAGAAAGAAATGCTTTGTATGTCCCCTGAAAAATAAAGAGGAGGTCTATTAAGGTTTTTGATTTTGAAAAAGACCAAAGTGCCTTGTCTCATTTTCTGAAGTTGTCTCAGCTCTTGGTATGTTCAAAGATCTTAGAATTATTTTCACCGATATCCCTTTATTACTAGGCACATATTCTCTACTGTGGTACAGTGAAGATGCTACACAGCAGGCTTTCCATAAAGAACACTGTGGTTTTTGTAGTAATGTATGTGCGGGTTACAGTCAGGAAAAGCAAATGATAGTTAAGGTTCCACAAAAGTCTTCATAGGATCACAGGATCCTATGGATTAAAGGATAATTCAGGTTGGAAAGCATCTTGGGGGGTCTCTAGTCCCATCCCCTGCTCAGAGTAGGGTCAGCTGTGAGGTCAGACAGTGCTGCTCAGGGCTTTATCTTGTCTGGGCTTAAAAACCTCCAAGGACAGAGACTGCACAACCTGTCTGGGCATCCTGCTCCGCTGTCCTCAGGAAAACCCTTACACCTAGCCTTAACTTCTTCTTTTGTTTCAGTTTATGTCTGTTGGTTTTCGTCCTTCCACGACGCACCACTGTGAAGAGCCAGCTCCATTCTCTCGACAACCTCCTCTGGGTAGCATAAGGCTCCTGTTGGGTCCCCCCCGAAGCCTTCTCTTCTCAGGCTGAACAAGCGCTGTTCCCTGCCCATAGCGGAGCATTTGGTCCAACCCCTGGTCAGGTTGGTGGTCCTCTGCTGAACTTACTCCAGTTTATCAATGCCTTTCCTGTATTGGGGGGTGTTGTCCAAAACTGTGTTGAGTAGGAGGCAATAATCACCTCCCTTGATCCAGAGGGATGAGGTTACACTCATGTTAACACAGCCCCGGATAGTGTTGACCATCTTTGCTGCCAAGGCACGCTGCTGACTCATGTTCAACTCGCTGGCTACCAAGACCCCCAGTCCTTTTCATCAAGAATTTTGAGAGGAACTAATACATTTTTTGTGGGTGCCACTTTCTAGATTTTCCAGAATTTCCTTTAGTTCCCTTAAATGTCAGTTTAAGTTCCCAAAAAATTTATAGTTTCTAAGCATTAGCTTATTTAAATCTCCCCCTATTTCTCTGTTCATAGTCACAAAAACCCCCAAACAACGTAAAGCAGTTAATACCAATTTCTTTTTGTTTTCAGTTCTCAATGGGATCTTTCTACTGCTGATCCTGTCCTAGCCCAGAAACTAAATTTTCTTGAACAGGAAAAGTAAATTCATCAGTTTAAGAATGGGTCTTGAACTGTCATGAACACCTGAGCACAGATGTTCTTCAACAGGCTCTAATGACACTTCTTGGTCATGGTGTGGCCCTGTTCAGATTTAGTTGGCTAAGCCACATACCAAAAAAGCATTAAGGTCATTGCTGAGGGTGACTGTGTGATACATTAGGAGAGATCCCTCTGCTGAGTCCAGGCTTCTCTGCCTGCCTCTCTCTAAAGGTACTGCCAACACAGTAGGATCCCAGCAGGTGCTGGCAATACATTAGCTGCTTTGCAGTAGAGTCAGTAAACACCATCTCCTCCAGGCCTCTTAGTGACTTCACCACTACTTGACATCTCTAGCATCTCACCTCTCCCAGTGTCTTATAGTCCTTCCAGCTCAACACCTCCCTGCAAAACCTCTGAGCTAGTCTCTAGTAACTCATGGCAAACACAGACAATCCCATGTCCTTATTAAACAGAAACACTTTCACGTTCTCCCCATGATCATCTTTATATAGGAGTGCAAAAATGCTATTTTGCAAAGCCAATAAACCTGCTGTCTTAGTGTCTGCCGCCCACCCACCCCATAGCTTCACCCCTAGGAAGGTGATAGAGTGTAGCAGATCTGAGATTTAATTTTGGAAGCAGCTGTCAAATATCATAAAAAGTCTCATGAAGCCATATAACAAATCATGAACCAAACTGAAATCTCAGTATAGCATTAGCATATTTGATCGGATAGTAAGTCAAAATTACATGCTTTAAAAAGACATTACTGAATTTGCTACCTGCTAGAAACCATTAATTTGAATGATCTGTTCAGTGTAAAGACAATGAAAAATTCACCCCTGTGAACAATTTGAATTATCTGTAAGTAATAAGCACTCAGCTGGTTTAGTAGCCAAGCATCTTTTTCACCGGGGTTATGGACCAACTGGGTCACGCCATATTGCCTTTATCCTTCCCTAGCTGAGCATAAAGGGTGCGAGACTCAGCAGTCAAGTTTTTGTCTGTCAGTCTTTACATTTAAACCTGACGCATCTCAGGTACTAGGAGTATGTGGGTTATCCCCTACATTTTTTTGAACCCACATTTTGCATCATTGCTTTGGTAGTCTTAAAAATGTAATGCTTATAATCAGCTATGAAAAGAGTCATTTACTAAAGAACAGTCTCTGCTCAGAGGAAAAACTCCAGTGCACTATAAATATGCTTGACTTCTTTCCCATTTGGCTGTTTGCAGCATTTGGGAAACCATGACTTTTTTGTGAGAATATGGCGGTATTCCACTGTACTCTGTGAGCTTCCAGCTTACCTAAAATAATGTAGAAGCTAGGTCCTGCATGGAGCTCAACAGAGACAGCCCTCAGTGCCAGCGCAGTTTGAAGTGCTCAACTACAGCACTGGTGCAGCTCACTGGTGTTTTCATTTAAATGAGAAGCAAGATATTGTCTCAATTTCCAGTCTTTCCTCCTGCTTTGGGCCACGTTTCATTAATATAATGCCCCATGCCAAAAGAAAAACTCTATCATCAGTGGTGTGTTGAAAAGGGAAATGGCCCTGTAGCCTCCTCCTACATGACTCATAATGGCAGCATCCAGTCTTACTGCTACAAAGGATCTATTGTATGTACCATACCGACTCTGAAAGGCCATGCTGACTGAAGAACAAGCCAAGAGTTACATTGAGGTGACTTATAAATGACTGTGAAGAGTGCAGGAGCCTATAATTTAAGGGGAGTTACAAGTCCTCAGCATTTCTGAAAGCAAAGTAACAGATGGATTTTCCACACCCAAGGTGAGGGGGCATTTGACAGAGAGGATGTCCTGGGATTACTCTCTGCACTAGCAAGAAACTGGCTGGGAGAGCCACGCTGCCATATCAATGGACATTCTGCTGGCAAGTGTGCTTTTGCCAATGTAGAGTTTATTATGCTTTCAGAACTAAAAACTGTCCTACCAAGGCATGTTTATACCAGCAAAAAAGCAAACCATGCTAGGGCTTCAGCAATGGCATAAAATGTCATCCAGAGAAGTCACATCTTTAACTTCTAAAGCACACCTTTAAGGATTCACCCCATCCCTAATCTTTCACAACGGGAACAGAAAAATCACAGGCAGCTAGGAAATCCCTTGAAAAGTCCCCCAGGCCATATAGGAGATTAGACCTCACATTTCTAAATACCCTTATTAAAAATGTTTTTAAATCCTCATTTTGAACTTTAAGAAGATTTAAAGAGGAAGATTTAAAGAGCAACTTAGAACGTCCTCTGCATAGTACCTTTTCATGAATGAGATCTTTTCTCAGAGATGACCAACTTAGCCATACAAGGTATTGAAATCTCAGTGAACCCTTTTGGGAATTTTTTTAATTCAGTGGCAGGAGGGCCCCGAGGTCTGTCATCATTAAACCCCAGTGAGTCACCCGATACATACCTTGTTTCTCAAATTCTTCAAAGAGATTCAGGCTGGTAATGCTCGGGCCAGTGAAGATGATGTAGTTCTTCCCAGAGGCATTCTGACAAAGGCTTTTGGCCACCATACTGTGGAGCTGCGGTTTGTTCTTCAAAGCATCCAGCCCATCAGCACCACTCCCTTCTTTGAGATGGACATAAATCTTAAACGAGAAATGGTAAGAAAAGTCAGAAGGTTATAAGGAATCCAGAGGGAGCAGGTGCAATTGCCGACATACCTGCTCAGCTCAACCAGAGACAAGCTGAGCATCAAGGCAGCAGATATACTTTTTATAAACTGCTAATATCTAAAGCTGCTTTCAAGGGGCTGTTGCTTTAAAACTACCTCAGGTTAGCTGGCACAGCTACCGATAAATACAGTGTCCTTTGCCTCAGCTTAAGGGCCTCCTAAGGTTATTGTCACTGTTGTGCAGTTTGAAGATTGTTTCCTTGGCAGGAAAAGACTGAAGTCATAACTGAGATTACTTGTTGTACTGAATCTGCATAGGCTTTAAAGCTGCCAGCAAAAGGAGAGCACGGGAACTTTAGTTTCAAAAAAGGCCCCTACAAGATGACCAGAAGGAAATGGCCCATTAGCTCACTGCAGTAATGTTCAGATTTACTTCTGTTGGCAGCAACCATTAGGCTGCAACACAAGTGCGTGTGCACCTCCATAAATGAGAGGAGGCAGCAATACACATACCCAACCAGCCAGAACATCCTCATCAAACTCTCCAGGCACAGTACTAATTCTCAGATCCTTTACTTAGATTATGATTTGGAGACAACCCACCAAAACAGACTGAATCAGGAACCAGGGTATAGCGCAATATGCTACTGTTCCTAGGGAAATGAAATGCCTGGCTCATTTGTAGTAGGCTGCAGTAGCTTTAGCGTGTAGGCCACAAAGCTATAAATTTCAAGAAACCTGTCACCATCATCTGTAGGTAGACATACATGTTTGTGTTAGAGTGCAGGAACATTTATCCCTTAGTAATGTGACTATAATTAACCGAACACAGTCCAGCTAGTATACCCACCAACTGAAAGAGCACTGAAGTAAAGCTATTCCTTCATTCATACAAGTGATCCCTCTAGAAGAGGAGTCTTCTGCATTGTCTTGCAGAGGGAGAAAGGACATAAGCCTTCCTTTGTACACAAGCATTCAATTTTATTTCACTGACAGTATTTTACAAGTATAACTTTCACCAAAGTTGAACACCTATTAAAATCAACTAGGCATCTGACCTTCATCTTGTTCTAAAAGTCAGCAGAAATAACCTGCTGGAAAGAGAAAGGAGAAGAAGCAGACACTATGCTCAGTCACTCAAACAGTACTGTAACACCATGGACCCTGCAAAGATTCAAAAACACACAAATGCAAATATTCTGAAAAATTTGCCCAGGCCTGCCTTCATGACTTTGGCTCTGAAATACTTAGATCTTTTAGGAATTCCAGAAAATTTTACCCTTCAGAGAAAAAGCTGAAACTTGCTCAGTATTCAGGGGCAGGGAAAAGGAATTGTGCCTTGTTTGTTGCAGTGACGTATCCACAATGAGCTTTTGTTAAACTTGCTTGAGACCCCAACCATCCAGAATATGCAGCATTGTCTTCCTGTGTATGCATCTGTTTCTTTTAGCAACACACTCCTTCATAAAGGAAAGCTCATTGCAATGCTCAGAGAACAAAAATGTTCACATGTTTGCAGTAGTGCTCCCAGTAACTTATATCTCAATGATCCTAGAGTGGAACAAAATTCAATTAAACATCTTCTCCCTATTTTAGATGGTGTATCTCCCAGCACTGGTATTCTAGACATATTAATGTAATATTCCCTAGCAATTCATGCATTGTGGAACAGACCCCAGAGAAGTGTGTGATGTATGAAATCTCTGAGACATAATTTGTATTTTGAAGTCATTGACGTGCTAAAGAATAAAGTTGGTGCAAGGACAAATACACGCTAATTCCAAAAAGAAGTACAACACATATTAAAAGGAATTCTTAAATACACATTATTTATCTTAAAAAAAAAAAAAAAAAAAAATCCCTTTTTTGAAAGAAACAGTTTCCAGATGAGGACAAAGGCAGGAATGTTTGTAGACTCCCTGACCATGCTCCACTCACTTTTGAAAGCTGTCAAATTTGTGCTTTCCCCAATGCTAAGGCTGAGGACTAGCTAATTACAGTAAGTCATTTAGGTTATTAATCAGGGCTCAACAGAGCAGCTTAACAGTGGAATGCATACAAAGGGCAGATTGTTCCAAATTTACAGCAAAGGTATTTCATGATTATTGGCATTGAAATTAAGATTAGGTTACTAGTATGTCAACATAGAGACCACACATCAAGCCCTTAAAATCTGTAGACAAGGCAGTGGAGACAAAAGATGCAAACAGATTAGTTTTGACCTTGGATTAACAGTTGAGCTGAAAACAAAGCAGAAATCTCTAAGTATAGGAAAGTGTCCTATACCTTCCCTCCGCTATTGCAGTCAGTCTTAGCCATCCAAGAGTCTCTCCTGCTCCATCCTTACTTTGTGTTCCCCATAAACTATCCCCCAAGGGATGAGACAGTCTGCTGGTGAGCCAATTGGTGCCTCACCATGGGCTGGTTTGGGTCTGCAAGCAGCTACTTTAAAGCGCATGCCCACCATGCAACTGTCTACTGAGATATCACTATTTTCCTACTACAATGCTACATACTCCATAGATTTTGTTAGCAGAGTTCCCTGCGCACCTGGCACCCTCCCTCTGCACTCCCCTCTATCTCAAGGGTCCTTGTAATGGCCACCTTGTGATTCTCATTCCCCCTTGCTCTGTTCACCTCCCCAGTGCCCTTTAGCAAAACCCCCATACCCACTACTGAATCTTCCCTCCTCCTCCAATGTTAAATATATCCCCCTTTTTTCTCCTTGGGCATTTTCCTGCCTTTCCAAGCACAGCCTTTGTTCTTGGCACAATTTTTCTTCTTTTGGAGAAGCATCATTCAAAGCTTTATCATGCTCAGCTCTATTGGGAAGATGGCGATGGCAGCATAATGTTGGAAGGCATTAAGGCTGCTGTGAAACAGCGGCTGTGTACAGACAACTGGCAAAGGTATAGCTTCAAACATCCTTGCAAGTGCCTAGGATCCCATATGGCCTTTATTTTCCCTCTCCCCATCCTCTCATCCAGCTTATTTCATTCTACCTCAAATCATTAAGATCCTGCCTACTGAAGCCCACAGCATTCCTCCCCATTCTGAAATGGATTAGAAGTGGTATTTAACAGGTAGCAGTCTGGAGAAAAAGCAGAGTTGCCAGAAATTGGCTGCAAGACCTTCATAGGCGTAGTCAGAAGCTGCTCCCCAGAAATGTTTGTTTAACTATCCACCAGAGCTTCTGCTTTGCCCTGTGACAGCATTAGAGCTTTGTGCCCTTTCCATGTGCTCCAACAGCAAAATGTCGTCAGAAGTACAGGCTCGACAACTGCTGCTGGACAACAGATGGAGATGTTGGCAGCAACGTCCTCTGCTTCTGCGGGTGACGGTCAAAGCAATGCTTCTTGAATATCTGCAGAGATCACTTTTACTGTGCATCTTTTTCTAGTGGCTACTGATCCATTCGATCTACGGCACCAAATGGGATAACTTCTATAGATGTGACATCACCTGTCTTAGGAGGCAACTACAGGCTGAAGCTCTTTATCCTGCAGTGCTGGGACAGAAACGGAGCTTTCTCTAGTCATCCCTCAATTATTTGTTTCTTATCAGAATAGCTACATGTTCAATCCTGCCATCTCTCTATCTACTGCAGCCCTACTGCACCAGATACTTTCAATCCAACATGTTTTAAACCTGCGTGCACAGTACCAGCTCTCTCTTCTCACACTGTTTAATTCATCCCTCAAACCCTCCTCTCTTCTGCCTTCAGTCTCCGTGCAGCACCCTAACAGTCTCTTCCCCTTAAAAGCCTGACAGTAAGAAAAGATCTTTACAGTCTCTGGCACATCTTTCCTTCCACCTACAACTGCTTCTGCCTTCTGCCATCACAAATGCAAAAGTAGGTATCAATCAATATACCTGAATGCCTGAGTGAGAGGGTATGGGTGCTGAGCTCTTCCAAAACAAGAAAAACAGTGCAAACTCTTCGGGAAAGACCGTTTGCCTACAGAGAGGCAATCAGAACAGACATCACATATCTGAGCAGGATATTTCACATGTTGACAGATGAGAGGCAAGTCAATCACCTGTCATTCAGAAACTCAAACCAAGTATGTTTGGCTACAGAGGCAGGCTGCTGGAGAGAGTGCCACCAGAGGACCAAAGGTCTCAGAGTAGACATCTGTGCCACAAGCCAACAGGAATTTCCTTGCTCTGTGCTGGCAATTTACTCTATGGAAAATTCCTGTGGAAGGTTCGTAAGGACTCGCTAGAAACTGGGTAAAAAAACTGAGCACTTAGGAACAAAAGCTGCATCTTGACTGCACATTTAAGCGTGCCCTAGAAACTAAAATATTGGCGATTCGTGCATATTCAAAGCTCAGATGGCAAATTGAAAGTACCTGCGAATAGCACGTCCCAAATACTCCACATTCATACATAATTGAAGCACCCCAGGGTACAATTCTCAAATGAAATAGATGACATTTGGAAGAAAATAAAAGGGCGGGGGTAGTAATAAACAGGAGGAAGATTTTGAAGGCTACATTGTGCAAAATATCTTACAAAGGGCAGACTCTAGAAAACCACAAAACAGAAGCCAAGTTTTTAGATGACACAGTTATAAAAGCAAAAGAACAAAGAATGGTGCTGTCATATTTGTTGGATCCTGAATAGCTATCAAAAAAATAACTTCATTTTTCTATAGACTTCACAGCCAAATGCTCAACTGCTCATTCCTAGTGCCACTCTCTAGATCCTGCCTCATTCTGTCTTCCTCTTTCATCCTAAACCTCATCTCTAACTGTTGCCATTACCATCGCTGTTGGGAGATCCTCCCCTTCAGTCCCACCCTAAACCTTCTGCAGCCCATATTCCCCCCATTTTTAATGCCACCCTCTCAGCCAGGTCTTAGGTCTAGCTCTTCCACAGCACCACTGATGGTGCTCTTACCGAGACCAGATCTTTTCATTGATTTGAGCCTCTCTTCATTCTCTTCCTACTCCTCTAAAGGCTACTTTGAAAACAGCATTCAAGGGACACACAGCTTTCCCATTCTGTTCCCATCTAGCTCTTGGGGCTCCCTACAAAGCTCTTTCCTTGGTCTCCATCTCTTCTCCTTCTGCCTCCTATTTTGAAATATTTCAATCTGCATTAACACACAGATCCAGCCAACGTCTGTGTGCTGAGGATTGGCAAATCTCTGTTTTGTCTGTACATGTTTTTCAAAGTTTCTAACAAGATTGCGGTGAGACTGGCAGAGAGAAGCTGGTAGAGTTGACAATGCAAGCCCAATATGGCTAAAAATAAAGCTCCTTGTTTTCCTTCCCCTGAAATTACTCCTCCATGTGATTGTATCATCACTGGGGACACTACGACATCTTACCTGTACGGTGAACCTACAATCTGTGTATCACCAAACGCTGACTTCTCTCTATAGCTTCTGCTAGGCCAGCCACATCTATGTCAGGCATCTTCATTATGTGTAACACCTCTATGATAAAGCCTTTCCTATTCTTTCAAATACCTAAGAGTTGCCTGGCTCTCCTCTCAATTACCACGATTATCTTTCTTCCCTTTGGCCTTGTTTACGTGTATCTTGACATCCAGACAGCGCTCCGCCCCCGACATCAC
The DNA here is from genome assembly GCF_000690835.1 of Fulmarus glacialis. NCBI lineage: Eukaryota > Metazoa > Chordata > Aves > Procellariiformes > Procellariidae > Fulmarus > Fulmarus glacialis. The sequence goes on along the minus strand of NW_009194606.1, from coordinate 12,777 downwards.
TTGCCTAACCCTTTGCTTCAACCATGTCAGTCTTCTATCAGTTCCCTCTTTTTTGCAGCATCAAATGGAAGTGGGGCTGGAAAATGGAGACAGGCCTCTGTTGTTTAGCCCTCCCTATTGAGCTCTTCCTGTACCTTTTCAGTATACTGATTCCCGCCTGCGTTTGCCCTGTGAAGCCAGGCATCAAACCACTGATGCCAAACAAGGCCACGTTTGCTTCTTTCCATGCTGCCCTTCTTCTGCCTGGTTGGAAATCAGTGCTAACCTCTGCAAAGCTCTTTCCTTTTGCTCTTCAATATCTTTCTTAGAAAGGATGCAACCCCCACAACGCAATTGCTAATCTATGCATTGGTGCTGCTACCCTCTTGGCGCTGCTTCATCGGGCTCCCTCTGTGTAACTGGCAGCCCAGCTCAGGTCCATGACCGAGGCCTCACTCTGCTGCCACACAGTCACACAGCCTTGGCTCAGTTTTTCGAAGAAAATTACTGTTGAGCTGTGAGAAGGTGTATAAGTGAGGATATATGTAAGTGAAAAGGTATATAAATGATGCAAGATAAGAAAAGTAAAAACTATCAAAAGTGCTGTAACTGTTGAGGGGATAACATGTATTAGCTCAAGGAGGAAAATACTTACATAAAAAGCTATAAAATCTTAAGAAAAAAACAGAAGATGACAATTCAGCAACATCAAGGACCCAGCTCATTTCCAACGAGCAACAAGGCTGATGACTGCCTGGCCTCTGCAAGCTCACCAGGAGCCGGGAGTATACCGGTGCCTAGCAGTGTGTTAGTCCCAGCTCTCTGCTGTGTGCATTAGCCAATAAATCTGCTATACACAACCTGCTTGCAGAGTCTCTGGGTAGCCAAAAGCGCCTGAACTAATGTGACTCGCTGTGGGAGGCTTATGCCTCCATCTTGCATTTAGATGCTAAACTTGCTAGGGCAGGGATTTTCTTTTTGTTCTGCCTACTGACACCCAGCACAAAGGGATGGAGCTGTGAGGAGCGTTTCTATGGCAAAACTATTAAGTGAGGAAGAGAGGAGGCTCTGGCGCTTCTAGCCTCCTTCCTCAGTCAGAGCTGCACTGAGTGAGAACACCTGCAGAAAGGAGACAACTACGCAGGTGGTTTTATCATCAGAAACGCCAAGCACCGCAGGTGGGAACTAAAAAATAACCTTCATTCCCACCTGAACATAAGACACTGGGACTGCATGTAAACTCAGTGAGAGATCTTTGCATTAGGTAACATTTAGATGTTTGGTTTTCCCATTCATCTAGAAACTCGGTAAGATTGTAAACTCAACAGAAATGAATGGGGTTGGCCCATCACACATCTGCAAAACTACCCTCCCACTTAATACTCGTGAGCAAGAGGATAACTGACTTTTAATTGAGATCTGAGATTCTCAGATGCTGACAATACAGAACCGCATGCATTAAAAAGCCAGAGCCTGCTGGGAGCCAGAGGAAGAAAGCAGACAGGATCTTCCAGCCACCAGTGACTGACAAATGAAGGCGATCAGATTTCCCGGGATCCCCTCCCAGCCAAAGCCTGACCTTGAGAACCTCCTCAAAGCAGCCGCTACATCTGTGCATTCCAGATGCAACTGTTCCAGCAACGGAGAAATTATCAGGGCACTGTTTAAAGAAATCCAAGGGCTCAGACTAATCTCTAAACAGAACTTAAACAGGCTGAAACACCAATATTTCTGAGCAGCTTTATTAAAAAAATGAACACATGGCTAACTTTCCTGCAACTCTGACTTTGAAAAAAAAACTCACTTCAGGCTTATTTACCCCTCCCTTTCCCAGCGACTGAATGCACTTCTGTGGTGTGTGGTGAAATCATAAATTCTTTGGGGCACCATCTCAATTCCTCTAAATTCTAGCAGTAAGTTCTTACTCTGTAAAATCAACACGGTTATGAAGTATTCCAGGTGACTGTACTTACCCTGTTTGAAATCAAGAATCAACTACAGCATTTACTATAAAAGCACGATGTTTACATCGCTTGGGTTTTTTTGCTGCAACTGAGAGCTCTGCCACTGATCTGTGGAGCGACCTCAGACATCCCCCTTCACTGAGACTGCTGCTCTTCAGGGAGAGAGCCATTTCTTACCTTCTCATGCGGGGGCCACCCTGGTCCAGGTTGCACTCTTTAAATACCACTATAGTGCAATTCGCTGATCGTTCAGTAACGTGGGAAGACTGAAGCTGCAGAGACACAGCCCTTTTCCTTAATCTGTTCTGACTCATCACTTCTTCAGGGTAAGCAGTGGAAGGTGGAAACTCAAATTCAGTCCCAGCACAAGGATCTAAAGGACTTCATAAATCTGGGCGACACGTTTTACAGGAATATTAGTGAAAATGAAATACATTATTGCAAGAACTTTCTGTCAGTGAATAAAAGAAAGTGCAGAGCCCACACAGCTGGGAGTGGGGAGGGGGTGTGGAAAGGGAAGAGTGTCCAGAATAGCCTCAGAGAACAAATTTCATCCCAAGGAATAGGAAAGGACACACACATCCATAAAATCATCTCTTCTCCACCATGATATCACAGGTTTTTTAAGTGAATAATTAGGTTGATGAGCTAATTCCATTACCACCTATCATAGTGATTAATATTGCCTGACCGTCCCTTTGCAGTGCTCTCTACCTTCTACATAGTGCCTTCCATTTTGTTCATTGATGGCTCTTTGGGTCAGGGACTGTCTTTAGGGTTATGTTTGTGCCATAGGCCTGTGGTTCAGGATGAGGCACTATGGCAATAGCTCGACCTGCCTGGCTCCCTGTGGGGTTCAGTGCATGGCACCAGCTTCCTGTGCTTCCTTCTCCGTCTGCAAAATGACCAGAAAACCTTCTTGTGCAGGAGGAGCTATGCAAGGACTAGGCATCACTGAGTGACTGTTACTCATGACCACATTCATTCCTTACGAGCCACACAAGAAAAGGAAAGAGAGAGCATGATGTGTCCTACCAGGACAAAATAACTAGCCCTGATCAGATATTTGGGAACTCTCAGCAGTTTTTTATGAGCTCTATTGCTATATCTAAAACGAAAAAGAGTCCTACCAATCATATTTATGAACATCTTTTACTAGCAAGTGTTCCAGACTTTTTGAGAGAAAAAGAGAGAAATAAAAACTGACATGACTAAAGTTTTCATTTAAATAGGACGACTTACTCAGCAAATACTCTGAGAAAGAAAGAAACACTTCCAAGCTACTGTGATCATTTAAACTGCAATCAAGATATTAAAATATTGGTTTCAAAAGTGTTTTAGTGTATATTGGAGGGAAATGAGGAAAGCAAAGAGAAGATGGAGCAGAGAGGGACACCTGAAGTCCTGCAAGCTGAGTTTGCTGTTCTCACTGAATTAGAAAGAAAGAAATGAGAAGGCCCAAGCCCTCTCCTGCAGCAGCATCAAGGATGGGTGAAAAAGGCAACGGTATCAGGGCAGTTTTGCTGCCTACTTTGCCAAAGTCAGCTCTCCTGGAGCCCTTCTAACCCTCTGAAAGGTTTTGCTCATGTTCCCAGCTGTGGTAGATGTATATTTACTTTGTCTGAATGATGTGTCCCTCCTGCATGTTCCCACTCGGCCAGCTGACCATGAAAAGATACTCAGCAACAAAGCTATTCACTGCAACAAGATGCTTTGCTTGAGAAATTCTGAAGCAGATACGATCTGAAATTGTGCGCCCATCTTAAAACAGAGACTTAACTGTCAGGGTGGAGTCAGGTTATCTGTATTACAGAAGACAGAAAAGTAGTCTAATATACATACATTATTTATATTATGCATATATAAGACTATTCACCTTCTTATATCCACAAGCAATATTTTATTTTTATGCCACTTCTGTTCCATGAATGGCTTATTGGGCTGGATTTTTAATCAAACACCATTTGCTTAAAAAAGCAAATAATGAGCCGTGGGTATTTACTCACACCCAAAAAAGTGATTCAGAGTTTTGTTCATGAGAACAAGCAGACAGAGGAATCTGGGGAGTCAAACAGCTAAAACTCCTAACACTAACAACTGCCCTGTGAGCTGCCAACCAGGAACTGTTCACAGAGTAGCTCAGCATGTGGCTTCAAAACATTGATATCAATTTTACATTTACAGGAAAACAAACCAACGAACTCTTTTCGTCGTAGGAAAAGCAGATCACTGGGAAAACTGGGATGTCCTCAAATGGAGATTTTTTAACATCAGACTCATCGTTCAGGTTTAGAGGACCTTGCTTTTGGCCAGGAGCATCACAGACCTCTTGAGGTTCCTTCCATTCCTGAGAGCCAGTCATATGTAGCTCACTTCCCTGTTCTGCCTGGGCTGTCTCACCTTTTTATAGATATATATTATTCAGACTTTTGAAACTGAATTAGCCTGATTTATGAAGTGTTTATAGTCATATTTTATCCTGAATAAGATGACCTCAATGTCATCATGTGGAAACAATGAGGGAGGGAATTCATCCAGACAGTATTACAGAATTTCTACATATTTCCAAGTGGGTGCTGTAAGGTTTTTCTGACAGCAGACAGGTGATAGACCAGTCAGTCCTTAACTATCAGGCAACAAGTCTTTCCTTCACAATGGCAGTTTCACAAGAAATAGAGGGGAAGGTGTGCACGTGAAGGCAGAAAACATTGGATTTTTTTCTTGTTTAGTTCAATTGTCTCCATAAGTTAAACACAGAAAAAACACCCCTCTGTTTTAATACAGTAAATAAACCAAACAACCACCAAGTAAGTGCTTTGGATTCTGCAAGATCCCTCATAAGTTTGACACATATCTGAACGTAGCATTTCAAGCATACCATAGTTGAAGATCCCCATCCTCCCCAGACTAGGTTCTTCCATTTTCACATGAACACTCATGTTCTTGTATATTCTTTTTCACCCTTCCCCAAAGTCCCTCTCACCCAATCCTTTTCGCATGATGATAATTACAGCCAAGCCATGGAATGAAAATAGAAGGTAGCTGGTAAGATGATCCTGGACGTCATCCGGATGCAAGTGAAGCATGAGTATCTAATTCATTAAGGGAGCAGGATGATTAAGGTGGTGCTGAGCATCTATTCTGTTTAATTTGACATTCCATTAATTTACTCTCTCAATGGACAGGATGGGAGGTGCAATGTAATTATAGATCAGGATCTGAAACCTCTGGCATGTCTGAAGACTTATTAGTTTGGTGGCAGTTGGCTGGGGGGAGCACGGCAAAAGAGATCAGCAAACTTTGTGCTCGCTATATCCATCACGCTTCAGTAATAAGCTGCGTGTGGGACTGGTGGAGTTTACCTTGGAGATCAAGGACACTGCCTCTGTGTAGCAAATGACTTTCCAAAAGCCTTGAGAGCGGAAACTTCCAAGGATGCTTCACAAGGTGAATCTATTTTCTATTGGACAAAACAACTGCTTTAAAACCTGGATGGAAGATGTATAATCCTAATTTTCTTCTTCGAGTGAATAGCATTGCTGAAAATGCAATCCCCTGTTCCCAGCGAGCTTCTTTTCTTGCATAGCTACTCAAACAGTCATAGTGATTCACGGATTAAATTTTACTGTGAACGAATGTTCAACCACAGCAAATCCACAGGCCCTGCAGTTTTGACATGCATTCACCCTGAGCAGGCAGTGTGCATGTCCTACCGGCACCTCCGAACCGCTGCTCTGGAACATGCAGGACACCACATTTTCACAGAAGCTCTTGGGAAAAAGAAGTATCAGAAAATATCTGCCCCCTCACCTCTAGGTATCAAAATAAATGGCCAGATTTTTCAAGAGCTCTCAAAATACATCAGCAATTGGGAATTTGAAAAGTTGTCCCCAGTGCTTTACAACACTAAAGCCAAACCCTTTAACATGTCTCCCACTCAAGGTCATATCTCACCTTGAAGTCATATCAGATTTTATTTCTTTGGTAGAGAAGTAGAGGTGTGAAAAGAGATGTAATGGGAAACCCTGTGAATATGTTTCTCACAGAAAAATGGACATCTTGATACCATATTGATTTAGTCTGCTAGCTATCACAGATGCAGCGTTATACTTAGAGAGAGAAGCTGACTCATTAAAAATTACAAAAGTCACAGTACCTAGACATTTAGATAAACTTAGGATGTACGAACAGACAGACCTTTTAACTCCATTTCAATTTAATTAGCTTAGGGCTGGCAGCCAGGTGGACAGTATTAGAGACAGGCACCCTCAGTTATATCATACAGCAAACAGAGCATCAGGAACTTGTCGTCACCGTCCGTTGGATTTAGTATCTGCGGGACTCAGAGGCCTGCTGCATTCAGATTGTAGCCCCCAGCAAGGCAATCAAGAGAAGTGACTGCTACCTTTGGTTCTGCAATACATTTAAGGGCCTGTTGGAACTAAATCAAGACATCTGAAGAGGTAAAACCCACCTGGCAGATGAAACCAGTGGATGAACACTGCCGAACCCAGAGACTGAATTTCCTCTTTTTCCTCTTGCGCAGCTCCCTCTCCGTGCATGTGGCAATGAAAACGGGATCCTCATCAATTAGGGGCTCATGTAGTACCTGCAATTGGGGGGGGGGGGGGGGAGAAACAGAAGAGTACATGATTGCTGAAGAAAATGGTGCTTTAAATTCTTCCAAGGAAATACAATCCTTGCACTGTGCTTGTGTGCATCACCTCATACAAAGGAGCAAAACCACTTTTGTTCAATGCTGCCATCCAACCAAAACCAAAGCCTGGCCAAGCACACTCCATTGTGGATGGCTGCTCTACACATGGTTTGCAAACATTGCAAGGCATAGCTCTCACTTCTTACTATCACTTACAGCTCAACATCCCTCCAAAATGAGGTGGGGGGTGGGAGGGGTGGGGATTGTATGCAGCATCCTTCTCCAAGCTTCATTATCAACTTCATCTTGTTTGGCAGAATGTCCTCCACCCAAACATCCCCTACAATATGTAGTAAGGTACACTCCTTTGTTACAGCAAAGGAAAACACAGAGCAAAGAGGGAGAGAAGTTAAGGGAGAAAAAGATATTTTCTGCTGCCACTTAAGGAGGTGGTGAAGAGACAGAAAACATTTTTCTTGGTGGCAGCAGCTTCAGGGAAGCCTCTCTTGCCTCAGGAGCTGAAAAATTTGACAAAAGGAGACAGAGGGATAAAGGACCAGAGGCAGGAATAGAAAAAGACATGGCAGACTGGAGCAAGTAATGAAAACCTGTGAAAGTTAGGCGATTTCTGCATTCTGCATCCAGATGATGTAAGTGGTTCCCTGTTCCTTATAGCTGTTTTGTTACACTTTTCTCCATTAATTCTGTAGCAAAGTTGTTAGGTTTTACACTATAGAACCCACGTATAGAAAAGCACTACCATCTCCTTGCAGCTCACAGGTAGCTGTGCATAACATACACACCCCTGAATGCACAGTGTGTGAGTTGTCTAGCAAGTAATTTGTGAGAGTACAAATGCTTGGAGACTGTTGAAAGGTCTCAGCTGACGAATGCTGACCAAATTCAGACATCTACATTAAATCAGAGCAAGTCACTGCAGGCTCCCCTCCTAGTACACAAGGGGAAAGCAGTCCCAGCAGGCCATAATTCATACCCTTTTAAAGACATGTGTAGAATAAGGCAGATGGGTTATGATCTAAAGGAGCCTATTCTTTTCCAGCGACCATCAGCCCAGGAGACAGGCTCAGATACAGGTATCCACAATGCAGAGGCTCTCACCCTCAGACTGACCCTTTCCACATCTGCATGTGTGCTACTTTTGTGCACATCTGCACGCAGCCAGTGGCAGAAATGAGTACAAAGCTGCATTAAACCTGGGAGCGATGCTCACAGGAGAGATGTGGTGGGTAAGCAGTTAAGCATCAGTGATGAGCAGCTGCTGGCCTCCTGAATACAAGACGTTTGTTGAACATCACTCTGTCAGCTCAAAATAGGCACCCGTGCCCTCCCCACACAGTGGCGGCTGCAGACTTTCATTTATACGCACTCCACTTCTTAACGGCTCATAAAACATTCACAGGACCATCTGAAAGCACTCCTGTGAAATGTTCAAATTATACACCAAAATGCAGATGCGAGCAAGGAGAGCTGCACACAAAGCTATTTGGTCTTAAAGCTGCAGCTGCCCTGTTTCCCCACTGGAGCCAAATCCTCTTCCTCTCTCAATCTTCCTTTCCGAAGGCCACCTCGGGCATTTCACACTTCCACCTCAGGGAATTCTGACAGCGTTTTGCAAATATTAAACGTGCCCCCATTCGCTTTTGCCTTTCTGCCTCTTCCATGCAGAGGGGAGGACCGCATTGGATACACCGTTAAGAATTCCTCAGCTTCCAGCAAGGCCCTCTTACCTGCCAGATCCCACTGAGTGGTGTGGTTCAATTGTTATAATCTCTCCCACTGTAGGATGGAGAGCATCAGAAAGAAAAGGTTGTATAAGCATCACTTGAGGACATTTTTTACCCTCCGTCATTAGCTCAGCTCCCTGCTCTGCACCACAGCATCAGCTCTCCTCACAGCAGCTCTATTGCATCCTGCTTACCCTTCGCACTCTTTCTGCCTTCTAAGACACAGTAAGGCCCATCAGCCTTAAATTTAGAAAGCAAATCTGAATTTTGAAAACCTCTTCCCATCTTCCTCTTCTCCCTGCCCACGCTCATCCCTGCCTTCCCCTAGGACCCAGAGCTTCCCCCTAGCCCCAATGTTTAAGTCATTCCCTTTTCTCCATAAGAAGACTAATGCTTCACCGAAGTCCCTACGGAACTGCTGGGAAGAGAGAATGAAAATGAAAACAGAGTAGGGCAAGATTTGCTGTTGCTGCAAAGAGGGAATGTGGACAGGCAGGGAAAGTGAAATGAAAACCCTGGAGCTTGCTCTTCTTGCTTTCTCCAGAGAGGGTGGGGAGACAAGTGTTGTCTCCCCTCCATATGCAACCACTGCTTCAACAGCTATAAAGGACTTTGCGAGCAAGGCACTGTATGGGCTGTGCCTGCTGCTGGAACAGCTGATCCCCATCTCATTTTCAAAGAAGGCAATTTGTGGCTTCTGGCACTGACATGGTTTTCTTGTGACAAAAGTTAGCCTTGTTGCCACTGGCCAGTCCTATTAGTTTGTTCACCCTCCTCCATTGTCAGTCTCCTTGCTCCTCCTGTAATCTCAAATCCATCTCTTTGCCAAATCTCCATGCAAAGTGGTATTTCCTCCTTCCCCATT